>NC_056737.1:1447657747-1447709812 GCF_019279795.1 Protopterus annectens
TATACACAGACAAGACAGACCCTTAATAACATGCACTGCAGCTATGTCCAGTTAATGTTCCAGTAGTGTACACCTGTGAGATAAGTGATATGTCAGTGTATGTGATAGACCTACACCTACAACACAGTGCACCCATCTTCACCATACTATTGCCCCTGGTATAGCAGACTGCATAAATCTTCACAAAAATAAGTGCAGATATCTTACAGCTCCTGCAAATACACTACTGTGATTACCAATTTACTGCACTGCAGTGAACCCCTCCAACACCGAACATACAAGTATTGTACTCTGGCTAAGCATAACAGTTGTTTCTATGGCAGACCAGTTTCCCTTAACATTCTTAGGGTATATGTGAGCCATACCAAAACATTTTCACACTCACTGTCTACAGGATGTTGGACTCCAGCCACACCAGATGTACCTATGGAAATGTGAGGGAGAGGTATTGTCAGCAAACAATACATTTTAAACAATAAATATAATAATAATAATAATAATAATAATAATAATAATAATAATAAGAAGAAGAAGAAGAAGAAGAAGAAGAAGAAGAAGAAAAAGTAGGAGAAATAAGAAATATTTAAAAAGTGGCATTGTTACAGGATAATATTTGTGTATATCAACATGTACAGTAAGAACTATGATACCGCCCACATTGTTGACATTCTGAGTATGTGTGCAAAAGTGTGTGTTACAAACAACCCTCTCCCAAATGCAGATTAACCTGACGTCTGTGCTCTGGTATGCAGAAGCTGGCACAATGACTGCTACAGTATTACAGTGATTAACACAGGAGGCTTACCTGGATGCTCCTGTGCTGTGGAAGCTGTGACACCCACCTCCACGAAATATGGGGTGATGGATGCTTGCGAGCTGGTGGTTGATGCAAGATTTGCCAAGAACTCCTCTACGGCCAAGAGTGGTTGCTCTGCTGCAGACCCTACACTGGTGGCACCATGGTCCCTGGCCACAGCAGTGGCCCTTTGTCATTCAACATTGATCATATCTGTTGCCTGGTGTCAGACCTGCTCATAACTTATTTCCTGTAGCCCTACTTGGTTTACTGATGTGATGAGGTCAGCCCACAGTGCAACATGTTACTCCAGATTCTGATGACTCCTAGAAAGCAGGATGTTGTGATGGAGTCTGAGGCCATCCATGATCACATTGTTTTCAGCAGCAGAAAAAGGGGGTGCCTCCATCTGTACTTGGTTTCTGAAATCAAGAAGAGGGGAACATGTCACAGGACCATGTATATTCCTCTCCACTATGTACACATCCTGTACGTCTAAATTGACCAGCACTGTCTTCTAACTTCCACATGATACCCTGTCATCTATCAACACACTATGTATGTGGCTATCAGCAACATAGTGGCTATACATCTTGTGTTTTCCTGCTACTTTCTGCTTGTTCTCTAAAGTGTTCAACTGCTTCTTTCCTGCTGCATTTATTACTGCTTGTTTATAGCCTCTTTAAATTTTAAGTGTTATTGTAAGCCTCTTACTTTTGGTTTAAGCACTTTGGCTTTAGGCCCACCCCTTAAGTGTCCCTGGCCTTTCTCCCTTACATTCTGACAAATATGGACGGACAATCTCCTACAGTTTCTCCTGCCAGTCTAGTTGATATGGACATCCTTACACAGTCCAGCAACATCTGTGTGACACAATGATAGACAGCACTGCAAAGGTGCTGTAGGGTATCTTTTCTGTAGGTGTCTGACTTCTGCAGTACACAGATGTTTGCAAAATGTGTATGTGTGCCTGATATACGTGTACCCTCTGCCAGAAAAATGTGGATGTCTAGCAAACAGTTGGGCAATACATAATAGCTGTTCTCAAACTGTGGGGAATCTGGCTGTCACAAGCCAGAACCCTCAGAAAACAGTTATGGTACAGTAATATCTGTTATTGTATTCATTCCTTTACTTTGTAAGCTCAATATATGCACTTACTGTCACTATTGTCTAACACAAAATCCAGTAGCATTCGTACATGAGCCAACCATTGTAGGAGGGACTCAGAGGGCCAGAGCTGTGATCTACATCACAGCAGGCAGAGTTGAAAGGGAAGCCTGCAAGTGCTGGGTAGCTGACTATCAGCAACATGTCATTCCAAAATATGTACTACAGGCCTACTGTTGTAATCCCTATTCCCCAAAACTGCATCCTCCCATCTGCATCCCATTACATGGGGACTTTTCTTACATACCTGGTAGAGTGCTCTACTCCTTTCTGTGCAGAAATCCTGAGGAATATTGCTTGTGATATCACAATTTATCTTTATAAAGAAGGTCACAGACTGGTTTACCGTAGGCATCTGCTTGCCTTTTTTAGGTAATGCTCATGAACAAGTGATTGCTTGTCCATCAGTCTGTGTCTCAGACTTACTAATTGCATCCAGAACAGCTGGGTCACACTTTCAATAGCCAATGGCATGGTACAACAGTGCTATATTTAAGGCCTTCTTGTAGGCCTGGGCCCATTTCCTAGTCTGTGAGATGGACATTATGGAGGTGTGGAGACTAAAGCATCACAGTGGGTAAGTAGAAATACTGTCCACTGTTGGGATTTATGTGGTATGTCCACAGTTTTGCATGCTATGTTTGGACTTTCTGATTATGTGGCAGTTTAGAGTTAAATAATATGGGTTGAGGTCAATAAGGGTGAAGAGAGATGTGAGTGTCATACTTTATACGAATCAGGATATGCATGCTGCTGCAGTAGCTGCTGGTCTATCAGCTGTGTATGTTTGTAGGGGAAGACTGTGACAAATGTCCCTGTAGTTTGACCCCCACCCCTTTATGTATGGTGTTGTGTGGATCCCTTGTTCTAGGTGGTTGTGAGGTATGGTAGGTCTATAGCAGATAGCTGAACATACTGCCACATATGTTGCATGCTGCAGCTGCTGAATTTTGCCCAGGAGTCATACTGGAGAGTGTGAATACATTGGAGGACAGCAAACTGTATGTGTCAGTGAGGGAGCATTGTCAGCTCTGTTGTTACAGCATAGCCAAGGTGAGGGTACCCATGACAGTCCAGGTGATGCACATGCTTAAGGTACATATGTTATGTAACAGTACCAATTGGAGAGTGTTAGGTGACATATAGGTAGCCAATACATATTTGTAATTTGTGATTTGGATTATCTGCAATAAATATTTTTGGAGAGGAATCTGTTTGCTGAGCGTTTTCTTGGATTTTGTAGTTTGTGGACTTTTTTGTTTCAGCCTATACATATTTGTGCAGTATGTCCCTACCTACAGGCCTTTGATGTATTATGATGGGTAGCAGTGAATGCAGTAGCAGCAACCTGTTTCAGTTAAAACTGCAGGACCCAGGCATTATTTTTGTATTCACAAGCACATAATTGAAGTGCAACACAGTGGATTCGAACCCAGGACTGTGAGTGGCAAAATGTACAGCATACAAGGAATTTGGAAGACTGAGCCACCACATCTATATAAGGGCTGGTGTATTTGCAAGATATATGTGAATGCATACAGTCTGTTACACAGGATTGGCATTAGCATGTGTGTTCAGATGGGTATGATGTGTAACACTGAACTGTCTGTCCTGAATTTGTAACCTCAATCTGTACTGACTTGCCAGTACTTCAACACACTGAATAGGTTTTGTGACAACTGTGACAACAGTTGGTGGCACAGCTGTGGACATTCTGCAATAGTCTGTGCAGTTGTCATCTATACCTAATAGCATAGGCTTCACATCTATCCATCATTATTTCTTTGGCTGTGTACTGGTTTGGTGTCTGCATCACAGTCCCAAGTGCACTGTCAATTTACCCATTATTTGTACAATCAGTGTGTCATCGGCTATCAGGATTTTTTTATGGAAACACCTTTTTTATTTCTGAGCTAAGTGGACTAGTGGGCTAATGTACTGTACTATAGTTGATCGAGTCCGAAGTTTGAGACTGTGTCAGGCTAGCTGTTCTGCAGTGTCAAAAACACAGAAGATGATTAAGGCAGTTTTAAGTGGTTTTAAGCAAGTTTGCATGGATTTGTGAAGTGCTCCACAACTCTTAGCCCAGCTTAAACCTGCTCTAATTCTAAAAAAAGAAACAAAAAAAAAGGGTGATAGGACAGTGGTGAAATGGGGGCAAGCAGGGGGAAAATCACTGTGAAAGGCAGGTAGGGGTGTGCAGGGCAGGTGTAGAAAAGGACCATAACTCTCCATTTCTTGTACAGCAGCAGCTGTGCAGGTTGTATACGATTTGGAGCCCCTGATAAATGTGTTGATTGATTCATGTGATTATTAAAGTGTGTCCAGTGAACACAGGTATGAAATGGAGAGCTATTTATGGGGCGATATTTTTTTTACGAGGGAGTGGGATGTTGGAGAAGGGATATAAGTACACGTGGGGGGGTAAATTGGGTAAGAGAGGTTGCATTTGCAGACAGACAAGACAGCATACAGGGGTGATGTATGACACATGAGGGGGGTAAACGCCTTGGATGGGGAGGGTGTTGTGGAGTCAGAGAGCCATATGTCCCCAGACAGCAGCAGTGAGACTGAGCTCCCCATACATGGGCAGTCAACACTGTTCCTTTACTGCCCCAAAGGTTGCTGTGCTGGGGGTTGGAGGCCACTTTGCTTCTCCAGGTTGGCCAGTTTGCCCTCAATCCAGTGCAGGCGATCTTCATAGCCTCAGTGCATGATCCTGCGCATCATCTCTGGTAGCTGTTGCTGAGTGAAGATTCCCTCTCCGCTCCCAGTCCCGGGGGGGGTGGGCCCTGTCTCCTGAGATGGTTCCACCCATAGGTGGTGCAGGACCAGCAGAGGGGGCAGTCCCAGGTTGGGTCTCAGGGTACCATGGTCGGCTGAGATAGGATAGGTGGAACGCTAGGAACCAGCCTATCTATTCAAATTATGGTGTTGAGGTATTTCAAAGTGTATAGGTTAGAGATGAACAGAACATTTAGTTAGGTATAAGAGCATGCCAGAATGTTACAATTAATCCAGTAACATAACATTGCATAGCATATGGAACACGACAATAAAAGAGATAACAGTCAGTATAGTAACAGCAAGCAAATAACAGTTACAGGATAAGGCCAACAGCATAGGTGATTAAACAAGGTATGTTAGTCTGCAACCATTGTAATACATAACAATAATAAAACACAAGGCCCAACATAATGTTTTGAGAACAACATATCTTAAGAATAAACCATACCTGATGTATAACAATAATAAATTATGATGCAGATAAGGGGTGGAGGGAGAGAGAAATACATACTGTTACTACTGGTATAGGCTATATTGTTTGCAACAGTACTCATATACTCTACAGGTCTGCCATTACTTTATGTATACAAGTGCCCTATAGCTTCTCTAGCACCTACATACCTCTCAAGCTATCTGCATAGGACAGTATGGGTCAAGCTGTAACACCTACAGGTACACAACTACAGGGGACTACTACATGTCAGGGGGACATATATTACTACCAAGGTGTACCGTGGACTGATGTAGTGTGACTGTGCTATTGGCAAAAATCAAGTGGATGATAAATCTGTTTCCAAAGGATTTGGCAACAGTGATCACAGTCCATGACAGCGTGACACTTGAGAGACATGTATCGAGTTTACCTATCATGCCATCCTTGGTAGGCATGGGGTTAGACTATCAGCAGACATTCACAGATGCAGCAGACATACAGCTGCACCAATATTACACAGTTTTATTTGTTTTATTAACTTGCATTAGTAGTGTCCATGTTGACATATTATTTACTGAATTATATCACCTTGCTGAGCAATGCTGTTTACACTCTGGTACATCTAAACACAGAAATTATTAACTCATTTGAACAGCTACTACAGCCATTTATTTACCTGTCATTCCTGTGGGGAGAACATCTGTTAACAGTACATGACTGTTTCTATAAATATGTAGTAACAGCTGTCCCTGGGTTTGAACCCCGGTATGTGTGAAATGTGGGATGAAAGAATATAATCAGCATGAGTACAGTAAGGAGACAATGGTAGAGATGTTAAGTAGTTGTCTGAGGAGATAACAGGCCAAGTGAAAAGTAGAACAGAAAAGATACTAGAGAAATGTAAATGGGAAATTATTAACCTGGTGTGGATCATGAACAAAGGCAAAAGTTGGATATTGTAACCATTTGAAATGTCAGGACCTGCTTCAGCAAGTCCCAAAATATGGACACTATGGACACTAAATGACCAAAAAAAAAAAAAAAAAAACAACAGACTTGCATATATTATGTCCTAGATGTCCATTTTATAGACTATTCCATTTCCTCTGAAGAATATTGATTTTGGAGTTGTTATATATAAGTTTGGAGGCAGGGATTCTACTAAACCACTTTGATGCGTATATGGGGGAACTTGTCCCCCTGCAGAAAGCAAGTTTAAAAGAGAAGAGCAATGTTTGATATTTGATCTTCTGCATTTTCAGTCTATTTTTTAATGTATCTTTACACTGCAATACAAGTGATAACTTTTCAATATGGAGCCATTGGATATAGGAATACAATAGTCCTAGCAGATTGATATGAGAGGTGTTAAGGAGAGATAAGAGCCCACACACTTTGCCTGTTTTATTTAGCTCAACCCTGTCAAAAGTCAAATATGAATGTATAACTTTGCATTACAACTAAAGCTAACGCTACATACATTTACGTTTATGATAATAATGCATTTAATAACTGTGCCCTGTTTAAAATGTTTTATTTTTCCTGATAGAATGAAGGTGTTTATGAGAGTATGATACATTGAAAGAAGAACATTCCATAAAGCATTTCTCTTTTGTAGAGCAGTTTATGTGATTAGCATCATTAAATGAGGAAATTCATACTAAAGAGTGAAACTGCAGAAATCAGGAAGAAATATTTCTGTAACAGTCACAAGCTGTTGATTTCTGCTTATTATTCAGGAAATCAGTATGAAATAATATTTGCCAACAGCCCTGTATGTGGTAAACTGTGTGGAAAGTTATTTGAAGGTGAGCAACTTTCAGCACATATCTTCGAAAATGAACTTATTAATATGAGGTTATACAAGATTGTGTGTTTGCCGAATAAACTACTTTCCTGTCCAGAACATAGATCATATTTATTTATTTATTTTATTTTTATTTTACATTTGTTGACCGGGCTAGTCTAGCTGGATACATGTCCATTTTCAGTAGAGGCCCGGGGAGAAAAGCTCCACACATAGAAAGAATACAAAATACATTTACAAATGGTATAGAGTAGCATGACATATAGGCAATAGAAAAAGAGATTGTAGTTACATATTTGTAAAAATAACAATCACAACAATCACAATATTGTATAGATAATCCTAAGCATGGCTACAAGATGAAGCCGGAGCGGTGGGTTAGTAATCTCTGGGATAGAGACTAGTCTGGTTTAGAACATGGGCATGACCAATGAGACCTGAAAAATTGTTTGAGGTGATTTTTGAATTGATTAATCGAGGTCATGAGTCTTAGGCTAGCAGGAAGGGAATTCCATAGCTTTCCAATGGAGTTGGCGTAGAGAGCATCGCCTCCAGAGTTATTGGATTTAATGGTTAGTACCTGGAGACTATTAGCTGACCTGAGAGATTTTAGGTTGGAGTAGGGGGTCAGGATTTTGCTCAGTGAGGGGGTTCTGTCCGGTTGGTTGATAATTTTAAAAGCTTCTGTAAGTTGGTTGAGTTTGAGAAGATTGGGGAGTTCTAGCCAGCCAAGGGTATTTAGGTTGAGGCAATGGTGAGTACGATACGGTGTTCCTGTGATAAATCTGGCTATATGATTATAGGCAACAGTAAGTTTGTTGAGTTCACGCTTATTGAGGAACGATAGTATTGGGGAGGCGTAAAGGAGGGTGGAGAGGAGATGAGTGCAAGCAATGGTTAGTTTGGTGTGAGGGGTTAAGAAATTTTTTATTCTGTACATAGATCCTAGTTTCTTGTTTACGGATTTAATGGTTTGGTTAATGTGTATATCAAATTTAAGCTTGTTATCAATAGTCACACCTAGTAGTTTGGTATGAGAGACTGGGACTATGATGGTACCATTTGTGGATTCCACGTGGAACGTGTTGTCCGCATTCAAAGGTTCTTTTCCTAGAGGAGTAGATGCAGAGGGGAAAAATAGTAATAATTTGGTTTTAGTAGGATTAAGGATGAGTTGCAGTTTAGAGAACCATTTTCAACTAAAGTAAAACAGTTTTGGGTTATTGCTTGAAGTTTCAGGAGGGAGGCATCAGAACAGATCAAGGTGGAGTCATCTGCATATTGGATGCATGTAGAATTGGGGATGATTGAGTGAAGATCATTTATGAAGACTGAGAAAAGAAGAGGACCGAGTATAGAGCCCTGAGGGACGCCGATGGTGTTAGGAAGTAGGTTGGATAGCTTGTTTTGCCATAGGACGGCTTGTTGCCTGCAAGAGAGGTAGGCCTTAAACCAGTTTATTGTTGGGATGCCGAGATGTAGGGTTTCAAGGGTATGAAGCAGATGCTGGTGATTGACCATGTCAAAAGCCTTTGATAGATCAAGGAAGAGAGCAGAGGAAATTAATTTATTGTTGTGGTAGTTATTGACTGAGTCAACATAGGAGAGTAGGGCAGTGGTTGTACTGTGATGGGGGCGAAAGCCATGCTGGGTTGGGGACAGAAGACTGTTATGAGTGAGGTAGTGTAATAGTTGTTTGTGAATACACCGTTCCATGACTTTAGATATTGGGGACAATATTGCTATGGGACGGAAGTTGGATGTTTCCGTTGAGGTCCCACCTTTGTGAAGAGGGATGATATATGAGGTTTTCCAAATAGTGGGAATGGTAGTTTCAGTTATAGTTCTGTTAATCAAGATTGATATGGGATAGGCAATGGCGTCTGATGCTATTTGAAGGTATTCCGCATGGAGTTGGTCTGCAGCTAGGGTGGTTGGTTTGAGTTTTTTCAAAAGGGTGCATATATAAGAGGTAGGTACAGGTTGTAAGTTAAAGGTTGGGTGGACTGAGTCTTTAGTGTGGGTGGCAGATGAGGAGGTAGTAGTAAGCTGACTGGCTAGGGACTGGATGGTCTCGATAAAAAATGAGTTAAAAGTGTTGGCTATTTTTTCTGGTTCTTTCCCAATGCGTTTTTCAGGAGTGGGGGTAGTAGATTTACCCAGACGGAGGAGCTTATTAAAGCCAGCCCAGAATTTCTTTGGGTTATTCTGGTGTTTATCCTGGAGGTGAGAAAAATAATGTTTTTTATCTTGGGTAGTGGCTGCTTAAGTTATGTTTCTAAGCTGTTGAAACTTGGTGCGATCTAGAGGGGTTTTGGACGCTCTCCATTTATCCCAGGCCTGGTTTCGAAGTTTAATTTTAGTTTTGGTTTCACTAGTAAGCCAAGGTGCTACCCGTTCCTTAGTTCTGATTAGTCGGTTTGGGCCGTGAGAGTCAAGTATCTTCAGGAAAGTGGTATTAAAGTATGCCACGCTCTCTTCTAGGGGTAGAGTTTTTAGGGTGGACCAATTACAGGATTTGAGTTCAGCTATAAATAGTGTTGGGACGAATTTCTTCTTGTTTCTAACAAGTCTATAAGAGGGAGGGTTTATAGGTGGGCACTTGTGTTTTAGAATATAGGTTATAAGGTGGTCACTGAGGTCATTGGGAAGGGTTCCTGTGGTGTAGTTATGTGTGTCTTTATTGGTAAGAATCCAGTCAATGATGCTTTCTTTTTGTTGAGCGTTGCCAATTCTGGTTGGAGGTGAAATATTTTGGGAGAAACCATGTAAGTTAATAGAGAGGGGGTTTGTGGGTGCAGAGCAGAGGGACCAGTCAATGTTGAAATCCCCTAGTACTATGGTTTCTTGATATTTACCCGTGTCTGGCTGCCTTGACTGACTAGAAGCTGATGCTGTCAGAGTTGCAGATATTACATCTTTCCATACCTCTCAAGTGAATAGAATTTCATAAAATGTCCAGCTTTTTGCCTCATATTTTTGGCCTGTACCTCAATTTGTGGTGTTTTGGCAAATCAATGAGTATTGCTATTCTAAATAATCATAGCTGTTTGAGTGGCAGGCATCATATCTATAGGAAATTAATTCTAATGCAAATTATATTATTCTAGTAACTTTTTTAAGTTTATAGAAGCAAAATTTAAAATCTGTCCCTTATTTTGGCCTTTGACTCTCCACTATTTTTGACTTTGTCTAACATTTTTGTGCCAAGAGGTAGTGAGGTATGAGTCCTTCTATAATTGACAATAAGGTTTTCTTGAACTTGGTTACTGGTTTTCAGCAGGACTTGTTTTGCTTACTGTTGTTGACAGGCTCTCTGGTTGTACTGCAATTTAATACATTGCCTTAGAATTTAAAAATTGCACATGCTTTAGATGGTTGATGAGAGATATAGCTGTAACATGTCTTTTTATACATAATGGTTGCAGCTATTTAAACGTGTGCTATAGAAGGGAAGAAAAGGGTGGTAAAACTTTGTGAAATGGTGGGAATTTCCCAGTGACCCAACTGAGTGATGGACACTTTTTATGAAATAAAATAAAATAAATTCCAAACACCTGGAACCAGTGCAAAATGCTTCAGTATAAACACATTGCAAAAGGCTACTATTATTCACTGAGCACAGACACAGAACAGTAAATCAATGGAAAAAAATAGCAGGCAGTATACCCCGAACACCAAAATATTAAGGTACCTCTTTTCTCTGAGGTTTTATGTTAGCCCATCTTGACTGAATTATATATAAAACATCAGGGGCTGCTAAAAAAATCAGTAACAGAATATTCAACATTATCATAATTATCTTACAAAGATGCATATTAGTAGTAATGCTACTATAGTGAGATTTTTAAGTTTAGCAACAAAGTGTTATGTTTTAAGATCACTGAAGTCTGTCCATACCTTTGAGTTCTAAGAGCATGCAGAAGACTTATGATTGTATACAGACAAACCACAGAGACTGTGCTGTCAGCAGGGTATAGTGTTTGTCTTTGAAAGTTCACTATTACCAAGTAGATGAAAAGGGTCCTTGGGCAAGATCAATTACCCATGTAAAACATATAAAATCAAATCAATTAAGTAAATAAATGAATACATGAATCATGTATACAGTATCTTACTTAGGTCCACATATCAACATAAGCATGCTATGACTATAAGATTAAGCTTTATTAAAGAACAAATCTAGTAGAAGGAATATCTATCGAGAAAACTGTCATCCAACTGTTACTGATTTTTGGATTGCACAAGCAAGGTGTATGATAGGAGAGGGATACAGGATACAGAACTATGGGGAAAAAACAAATGGAACCACTCTGTTGCTAGATTAGCATACTAGCCTGGTACAGCAGTTGCCAATGCTAAGCTACACGTTGATATGACTATCATGCATGTGTTACTCTGTCACATCCATGTTTATATAGCTGTATGCGCTACTCCCCCAAACAGCCATTGTCCACACTACTGTACAGATCACAGATAACATGGATCAGATGTTTGACATTTAATGCTGAGCTACATATATCACAGTTATGTCCCACTGCACACAGCTACACACTGATTTGTCCATGGCAGTAGTTATGCAGGGCATCTGTGCATAGATATGTACTGCTGCCACATATTGATGTTTCAAAGTATGTAGAGTAGTCTTCAAATACATCTACTACATCCCAGTAAATACATATCTGTTACATACCTTTGCTTTGTATGTGTTCGTAGTTTTCAGTTCGGTGTGTCTTTGCCTTTTTTTTTTTTCGGCTGGTGTGGGTGTGTGTGTGTGTGTGTCTCTCTCTCTCTCTCTGTCTCTCTCTCTCTCTCAGTATCTGCAATGGGATGATTGCATGTGTGGGCAGCAAGTACAGCCTGCTTTTATAGGTATCTGCACATGTGCATGTGATGGCCTCTGCACCAATTGGTGGCCACCATTTGGTAATTGCATGCAGCCTGCTGTGTGGTAATTGCAGTACTCACTGTCATAGCAACCCAATGCTATAAATTGCTATGTCAGGTAGGCGTAGCCCTTTCAGCTTTCCAAAGTGGGGCCCATGCTTGTTTGCTGTGGACACCGTTGTGTAAGTCAGAAGGTTGGTATAGTTCTTATATCTGAAGCTAGGGGTGTAGCCAGTGATTTAAATGTTGTACTCAGACCTGAATGTTGCCACTTCCAGTACACAGTTGTCAGTGTAGAATTGTACTCACCCCTACAATTGCTAACACAAGATACATGGGAGTATGTAGTTTCTTTTCTACTTATACAATTAACTGCCATACAAAAGTAGTTATTGAGATTTATTCATTTGGCACATGAACTGTTTGTGAACTGCTATACTGTGAATATTAATGTACTCACTTCTGCACAGTTTATGCTTTTTTATTGTTGACATTAGCACAGGATGCTCAAGAAAACTGGACAATTCCAGTACTGAGTATGCCTGCCTTCAACCTTGGTAGACCCTGAACACACAGCTATATTGTACATTTGGGTGGGGATGCAGACATACAGAGTGCATTATGTATTATTGTGTGATTGTTATCTTGCTGGACTTTAATGGTTGCTGTGTACCTGTTAGTTTAGCAAGGCAAGTAGTCTGCCTGCATAGCTCACAACTGTGGACCTATCCAGATGGCAGCCAGATGTTAGGCTGTTATTCTCTGTCTGTGCAACGCACAGGTCTTTCCAGCACTGGTACAATACCATTGTTACAGTTGTTTGCTACCAGTACATGGCTACATCCTTTGGTATTTCAGTGTTGTACTCCTACATAAGGGTATGCTTGTGGAATTCCTTCCAAAGATATTTGCACAGTGTGTAACAGCAGAAAAGCTGATATGCCTGTGTGTTTCTGCCTCGGCCAGGCCTTCGAAACACTCAGATACATATTTGAACAGAGTGAGGTAATGGTAGGTAAAAGTGAGGTACACCTTATAAATATTAGGGACAGTAAGTGGAGACTTCGGGAGAACCAGTGCATATGAATTACTACACCTTTTCTGAAGTACAAGTGGTGTCTAACTCCTACATATTGTCATTATTCATTAGGTGTAATACCCCACCTTTCTGCCTAACATCAGTAATTTTCAGGGGATTCAGAGGGACACAGCTAACATATGTTTCAAAATCAGGGACATCCCTGAAATGTAGTCACAGTTGGGATGTATGTCCTCTGCCCTAGTCAGATATGCCAGTGTTTGTCCTGCTATGATAATGTATGGGGGGGTTGTAAAGTGCTGCTGTAACATCATTTACTGCTAGAATGGCTGGTTCTCTTATCACAGTCATGTGATACAATTCCACAATAACTGCTGGTAAAGTTCCACAGAACAGGGTTTGTGTTATGGCATTCCTATTTTTCCTTTACATTCACTCATTCTGATGCATGATATATCTATTTCAGCAACAACCTGCTGTATATCTATTGTGGCTTACTGGTACTTCATGCAGTCTAGTGTATCCAAGGTCTGGGGTTCGAGACTGACAGTAGTGTTTTATTTTGCTGCTGAGCAGAACAAGGGCCCTCACATGCAGGGTGACTAAGGCACTTTTAAGCAGTTGTAAACGGGTTTGCGCGGGTTTGCGCAAAGCTTACAAATGCTTAGCTAAGTGCAAACAAGCGCACACTCACGCAAACCCGCTAACTACTGCTTAAAAGTGCTTACTCCCGCTAACCCTCGCGCTCATTTCTTTGAAAGAAAAGAAAATAGGGAGATAGGACACTGGTGAAAAAGTGGCACAAAGAGGGAAAGACAGTAGGGAAAACAGCTCAGGATGTGTAGGACGGGTGTAGGGAAGGAGGACAATAGCTGCCCATTTCTTTTACAGCAACAGCTGTGCATATGCAATACTTTTGGAGGGAAATATGAAACCTTCCACCCCTGGGAGAGGGGTGAGGACAACAAAGTATATTGTACTGCCAATTGAATTACATTTTATATGTCCAGCAGACATGTGTACAAAATGAGCAGCTATGTATGGGGCGTAATTCTTTTTTGGAGCAGATTGCCATTTTTATTTCTTTTACCAGGTGAGAGTGGAATGTGAGGTAGGGGATGTAGGTATATTTGGGGAGGTAGGTTGGGGAGGTAAACAGACAGGACAAACAAGATGCATACTGGGGCAGACTATGACACATGTGGTGGGTGAACACCATTGATGAGGAAGGATGTTTGGAAATCGCAAGCCCATGAGCCCACAGATGGCAACAGTGGAAATGAGATACCCACCCATGGGCAGTCACCACTGCACCTTCACAGCCCAGAGGGTGGTTGTGCTGGGGGCTACGTAGGAGGGGCAGGCTCACTCATGAGTCGCGCCACTCGTGCCTCAAGCTGTCATAGAGGATCAGCAACAGAATGCTCTATTTCCTTACACAACACAGCCTGGACCATTCAGGGGGGTGATAGGTGGCCCTCCTCCACCCACGCTTGCATGGGGGGATGAGCTCCATCCCTGCAGCACTTCCACCCTAAGGTGGCACAGGGCCAATGGAGGAGGAGGTCCCAGGTTGGGCACCGGACCTGCTGGTGCCAGGTGCCATCACCAGCTGAGGTGGGACAGGTGTGTCCGCTGGGACCGGCCTTCTCATACGTTTTATGTTTAGAAGGATTTAATGAATATATGGGTTAGTAACAGTCAACAGCATTCCCAATTAGTTAAAACAGCATGCAGAAGTATCCCCATTAACCCAACACACCAGAGTTCCAACAGTTGAACAGCAAGCATGACACATGCATATATGGAACAACAGTGGACATTACAACAGCATGCAGGTTTAATTGATGGCAACAGGCCACCAATATTGTGGTATTTGAACAGGGCACATGCATCAAAATAAATGTAGATATTTATAAACCAATAGGACATATGTCTCAACAAATGTTTTGAGATTAGACATACCTATTGAGGTGTGGGATTGCATTTTGTATGCACATACAGTAGGGTGGAAAATGATAGCTCCATTAGCAACTTATATATCCTTCTAGTTTACACTACATTCCTGTTAACTGCAGTTATATGTCCCCTACATGTATTATTACACTACCCAATTGTCCTTAAATCGTGAGATGGGTTTTGCTAGATCTTTATATACATGGGCTGTATCTGACATACAAACTGTCCAGGATGCAGATGTTACTGCTACATATTTTGTGAGTTGCTCAGACACACTACTGCTGAGATGGTACACTGACAGCTCTATTTTCCTATACTTATTTAGATATGTTTAGGTGAAATTTTCCGTTATATGGGCCTACCCAACTGTGTGTTAACAGTGCTTAATACAACAGTACTATTTCTGTAATGCAAGAGTACAATGTATCAAAGAAAATGACACAGACACATTCCAGGAATTATACCTTTATTAAAGACTTAAAACACTTTTCTAGAGGCTCTCTCATTTATTTTATATAACAATACATGTAGTATAATTATTACAGAATTATTATACCTTTATTTATTGTGATAAAACACTTTTTCAGGCTCTCTCATTTATTTTACATAACAGTACAAGCAGAATAATTACTAACCTGCCTGGTGGCGTAGCCTTAGCAGCCTATCTGCATAGGCTTGTTGATTCGCAGCATGGACACCTGCAGCTGTGGAGTAAATTAAGTGATATTGAGACATACCTATCCATAGTATACACTAGAATAGCAATTCTTACATACTTAATTCCATGGCTACTTACTCAGTAGTGGGGCATATTCCATCTCACGGGCCTTCTGGATCCACTGGTCCAGTTGAACCACCTTGCATCTCTTCAGGTCTGCGTGGTGTTGTCTGACCTACTCACCTGTCAGAGGGACACCTGTGGCACTGGTGAGTTTATGAGCTAGACAGTCCCAGGCTTCTGCTTTGTATTGGGTGCCCTGGTACTGGCCCCGCAGGAGTCTATCCTCATGATTATGGACAAGGAGCCAACCATTACTTTTGACTCCTCAATGCCCCAACGTTGCGCTCGAAAATGAGTTCCCTCTCCAGCACCAGCCATTGCTGCCAGCAGATAGGAGCTACAACCAGTTATAGCAAGTATTCCCACATATGGAGCTTAAATATGCATCATTTCCTGCACTTATTTGTGATTGGCCAGTTTTGAAAAAACGCAGCTGAAGATACACCTGCTTAGCAATGGGTAAACTTCCATTGATATGTATGTGTGTGTGTTGAAAGTGCATTTTTATGAAAAGCTGTCATGGCTTAGTGGTTCAGTTCTGGTATTATGGTGCACAGTATCCCATGTTCAAGGCCTGTCATTGTTTTTATTTCACTACTGGCCAGACTGGCTAGGAGGTGTGGCTATGTTTTACCGGCTTTACTCAACTTTGCCCGATGTTGCTCTACGTTGCCCAACGTCACTCTACGTTGCTCTATGTTGCCCGATGTTGCTCTATGTTGCCCAATGTTGCTCTACATTGCTCTATGTTGCGCTGATTAGCGCAATGAGCAGTTACGCGCAAACATGTTCTGTTTGCGCTAGTTGGCACAATGCACAGCTCCACGCAAAGCTATTGCGCTAGTTAAGGCAGTGCTAAGCTATGAGCAATTATACTGAAATGTGCTTAATACTGGTAAACTTTGCTTAGTAGTGTTTCACATTGCTTAAGATACATTACTTATGCATTCATCAGTATCCATAACCATTTCACTTTCTTATATGTATATAAAATTTATTCACTACTACTACATAGGCCATTTCAATGCTTTTTACTACAATTTCAATGATAAATGTCAGGTATTCTTTTCATGTACAGATTTCAAATAGAAAATAAAAAGGGGAGTTGCAAATGTACATCCAGAGTTAAATGATTACTTGACTATCCTGCCAGTATTAAAAGAAAAAACAGTACAAGTCTAAATCCCTTCATTTGTTTTATTGTTTTACTAATATGATAGTGAATAATATTGACCTAATCGTTTTTTCTACTCGGATTATTTTAAATATTAATATTCATGATTTATGCTCATTTAATGTTTTTTTATTGGCTTTTTTAGCCAATTATGGTTGTTTTAACCCTATTTAAACTGCTTTTTAAGAAAAGGCCTTTGTTCTGATGAAATCAACTCTATTTGATGAAAGTGCTTAACTGATTTTTTTTATACAATAAAACAAACTGAAGACTGGAGACTGACTACCAGGGTGCTTATTTTTTTTTTTTTTTTTTTAGCAAGCACTTTTACACCACTTTACTGGTTTTATAGTTTCATTTGTGGTGCTTTGAGCATCATGGACTCTCCTGAACCTTTGGATTTTTCACCAGTCATTGATTCTGGGCATCACCTGGAACATTTGGAGCTCTAAAGAGACATGGCCAAGTTAAAGGGTGAGATAAATCGGCTTATTGAACTGTTTTCACAACAGCACAGCCACCAGAGTGGTCTGCTTGGTTCTGGCAGGTGTGTGGAGGCTGTGCAAGTCAATGGAGGAGGCTCCTGCTTCCAAGGTAATGAAAACTTTTCAATTGGATTGGGCAGCTGTTCGCCCACCTCGGGGAAGCATGGTGATGTCATCGCGACTGCCGAGGTCCATCATGGTGATGGAAAACAGTGTTTTCCCTGTAATGGGGATGATGTTTTGAATTTTAACCAGCAAAGCCATTCAAGGAAGGATCTAGGCACTAATTGTGATGTTTACTTTGGCAAAGACCTTGATGTTATTTCCAATGGCATTACTGAGCAGCCGTGACAGGCAGAGCACAAAGAAACAGGTACTGGTAACCTTATTCAAGATTCTATTCTCCCTAAATTAACTAATTGCAATTCTGAAGGGAGATGTAATCACAGCAGTGTGCTCCCTGAGAAGAGAGTTACTTTTAATGGGCATTTTTCTTGTCCTAGGAATGATGTTAACAACTGTAACCAGAATACAAGGGGGACTAGTTGTAAATATGGTGACCTGTTTAGAAAGAACTTTGTTTTCAAAGAACCACACAAGGCACCAGGGACAATGTCTGACAAGGACAATTGTGACAATAACAGATTCAAATCTTTGAAAGACATGATTTATGTGTTTGAAATAAAACTGTTTAAATTTAAAATGTCTCAAATGGAAATTATTTACTTTAAGGAATGCCTGAATTTACAAGTGGTACCGCAGGGGTTACGGGTGTATAAATTTCCGTTTGGACTACATTATGATGCTGATGTTATTTGGGATTTTGTTAAACTTTTTGATAAATGGGGGTTTGAACTTCTTAACAAAGTTGTGCATTTTCATGAACAGATGGAAAATAGGCTTCAAAAAGAAGTAGAAGAGTTAAATTGTACGATTCTAGGTGATTTGTTGTTTTCCCAATATGAAGGGCTTTATAATAAAATCATTGATAGGGAAGAGAAAAAATGCAATAATATTTTTTATAAAAAATCAAGGAAGTTAGATAGGGACCTTAAGCAATACAAAAATCATAAAGTGTACCCTACTAATAACCTTGTTTTTAGACATACAGATTCTGATCAAAATGGGTTTCATTCTCAATTTGATGGTCATAACAGGGCCATATCTAGTATAGAAGGGGACGATGAGGACAGGTATTTTGGAGAAGAAGAGATGGTGGATTGTCCTGATCGACAGGATTTTCCAATTTTAAGGCGCTCTGAAAGAATAGCAAACAACAAGCAAGGGAGACAAACTGCATACAGCAAAGTGGCACAATACCAGAAAGGTTTCCCAAGTGGCAGACAGGGAGGTATCAATATTAGGGAACAAAGGGCAGGACATTCTCCATACCTCCTATGGTTTCAATATTTACAATTACACTGATAGGATTATTACAGATGAAATTTATACATTATTTTCTAAAGGGTTTAAGTTTGTCCCCACCGAAATTCCTGATATTGCAGAGGTATTCATAGATGTACAGCTGTATTTAAGGAAATTAAACTTGAAAGTTTTATTTTGGAAAAAAGATAGGGGCAATAAATCCATAGAAAAGGAAAATGTTTTTAAGAAAAATAATGTATTTAATCCACCCCTACATCCCCTGGTTGCGATTTTTGAGAAGGCTGTTAGAGATGATCTTTAAAATGTGGGGGGAGAAAAGAAAGTCTTTTTCAACCTTAACTCCAAGGAAGGAAGGCTTATTCAGGAACTAAGAGAAGACAAAAGTGTTTGAAATATGACCCCAGACAAAGGTGGGGGTATTATAGTTTTCAATTCTGAGGAACTATACCAATGTTATGCAGGAAATTTTGTTTAATGTTGAAAATTACTCTCAAGTTTCCAAAAACCAAATGCACATTTCATTTCAATGTATTGATAGCTTTTTATATGAATATGCATTAGATCAAAGAATTTCCAAAGAGGTTTATGATTTTCTTTCTAATTCACATCCCAAAGTACCGGTTATGTTTGGGATACCAAAAGTACACAAGCATATTATGGCCCCTCCATTTAGGCCAATAGTGCCAGCTGGAGGTTCTAAAACACACAATTTAGCTGTCTATATAGACAGAATGATACAGCATATTGTGGAGGGGGTACCACATTTGGTTAAAGATTCATGGGACTTCCTGCGGCAATTAGAATCAGAATTATGGTCCCCAGGAGTTACTTTTTTGACTATTGATGTCCAGGATCTTTTTTCCTGTATTCCCAAATAAGAAGGTTTAGCGATATTTGAGGCTGTACTTTTTACCTGTTCCCACCTACAACATGATCAGGTTACCATGCTATGTGAAATCGTGGCCCTCATTCTTGAAAATAATTATATTTTTTTGAGGGTCAATATTTTCAGCAGCTAAAAGGTGTAGTTATGGGGGCCGCTTGTGCCTCCGTTTATGCTAACCTTGTTTTATTGGGCTGGAAAAGGGAATATATGTTCAAAAGTGAATATTTCTCAGAGATTCTCTCCTATAACAGGTTTTTGGATGATATTTTTATTTTATCGAGAGATAAAAAGACTCTATACCTGCTTTCATTGAGTATTTGAACAGTATCACCACTTTTTTTAAATTTACCTTTGAGTGTCATGATGAGGAAATAAATTATCTGGATACAAAGATAGTAAAAGGAAAAGAAGGCTTTATTTCTCGAGTATATCATCAGAAAACCTTCTGCAATAGCTATTTACATTATAACAACCATCACTCACTGTTTCAGAAGAAAGGCATCATTAAAGGTCAGGCTATTAAGATAGCCAGGATGACTTCCCAAAAAGAGAATGTAATAAAGGAATTCGTACATCTGAAGGAAATGTTTTTAGATAGGGGTTATCCTGGTGAATTTATTGATGCCATTCTGAGAGAAGTTTTGGATGAATCGGATAAAAAATATGTACTGCTTTTAGGCAGGGGGTTAACAACCCCCCCCCCCCAGGAAGGTGTAGATGTAGATGGTGGGACAAATATTGATTTCCAACAAGCCTGTGTGATTCAATATAGCCCCCTATACAATGGGGTTAAGAATATTCTTAATAAAAAAATTTAGTATTTTCAAAACCAACAATGTGGTGTACCAAGTTTTGGGTGAAAAAACACTTTTTCTACCAAAATCGGACCTAATTTAAAGTTGCTTTTAGAAAGGAAAATTAGTAATGGTGGAGCTAACAACAACCTAAATGGTACCAGAACCTGTGGTAGATGTTCTTATTGCCATTACATTCTAAAGGGTTCTTCTATTACCTTGTCTAATGAAAATGTTAATACTTTGTTTTTTTAGGAAAGGAAACTGTTTTTCCAGCAAACTAGTACATATTGCAAAATGTAATATCTGCATTTATGTTGGAAAGACTGAGAGGCTTCTTAAATCAAGAATATATGAGCATCTATATGATGTAAAAAACAAAAGAGAAACTAATGCCCTGTTTAGACATAGTTTACATTGTGAAGGTTTTTCTGGGTTTAAGTTTGCCATTCTGGATACTGTGCAAGTAGATTCAAGAGGGGGGGATTGGCAAAATGTGTTGTGTAAAAAAGAGCTGTTGTGGCAGTTAAGGTTGGCTGCAAATGTACATCCAGGGTTAAATGATTACTTGACTATCCTGCCAGTATTAAAAGAAAAAGCAGGACAAGTCTATGTCCCTTCATTTGTTTTATTGTTTTACTAATATGATAGCGAATAATAGTGACCTAATGTTTTTTCCTACTCTGATTATTTTAAATATTAATATTCATGATTTATGCTAATTTAATGTTTTTATTTGCTGTTTTTAACCAATTATGCTTGTTTTAACCCTATTTAAACTGCTTTTTAAGAAAAGACCTTTGTTCTGATGAAGTCAACTGTGTTTGATGAAAGTGCTTAACTGATTTGTTAATACAATAAAATGGATGGAAGACTGACTACCAGGGTGCTTATTTTTATTTTTTTTTCCGGTAAGCACTTTTACAGCACTTTACTGGTTTTACACTCTAATAAACAGTTATTGGTTCCCAGGTATTGGTACCAATATTGTCAGACAACTTCTAAATCAAATAATATCCCATTCCGAAGGAAACTTTATAATGGCAGGTGATTTTTTTAATCGCATTTTAGATCTAAAAGATACAACTACTTTAAGAAAAAGAAAAATTACACCACAAGCTAAGCAGTTAATAAAATTCATGGACACATACCTGCTCAAAGACATTCATAACTTTGTAGAACATAACTCATTACAATATACATTTTAGTCTAAGAGACACAAAACGTTCTCCAGAATAGATAGAATATTATTCTCTACACAGATAATAAATGATCTAGCTAATAGTAAAATTATATCCTGCCCAATTTCAGATCATAACTCTATTACATTCGAGCTCAATATTAACAATATTCTCAATGTTCAAATAAAAAGAATTTTGGCATACCTTATACAACTTAAAGAATTCCAATCATTCCTAAAAGAAGAAATACTAAACTTTATAACTGTAAATTCAACTTCCAATACACATGACATATATGTCTGGGATTCCCTTAAAGCTTACTTATATGGGCAAATTAACAAATGGTATTACAATAAAAAGAAAGTTTGGGAAAAAGATATCAAAACAATACAGGATAAACTAGATACATTGCATCTCAACAACAAAGATTATCTTACTTCTAAAAATATAAGAGATGAGATAAACAAACTAAATGAAGAATATAGAACTATTTTTCATCATAAAACAATGATCACTCTTGAAAAATATAAATTTCTTGCCTACTCTTTAAATTTTAAACACTTAACCATCCTCAAAAATAAAACCAAAAGACTAAACAAACATAATTACATTATATATATATATATATATATATATATATATATATATATATATATATATATATATACTCTAAAAGGAAGAAAAAGAAAGTGCACAGTATACAAGGTATAATAGACGACTTTAGAATTCATTTTCATGAAATCAATTAAACCATACAACAAATAGAATCAAAGGATAAAATAAAGGATTTTATTAATAAAAACTTATATAATAAACTAAATAAACAACAAATAAACATTATTGATAAACAAATCACTTCAACAGAGGTACAAAATCAAATTAATAAGCTTAAACCTAACAAAGCACCAGGAAATGATGGCATCATTTCCAAAATATATAAGATTATGCCCAAAATAGCTATCTCCATTTTACATAATGTATATAATGCAGCCCAAAATTATACCGTACTACCTCCTTCATAAAAACATACCTTCATATCACCCATTCTAAAATATTACAAAACCCCTAAAAATTGTTCCTCATACAGACCCATATCCCTATTAAATATTGATTATAAGATGTTTATGAATATATTCACTGAAAGACTAAAGACATTTCTACCTCAATTAATAGATGAAGATCAAACAGGCTTTGTGACCAATAGAAACACCTTTGATAATATAAAGTGAACACTAGCCTTTATTGATTTCTCTCAAAGAAAAAAAAAGAACTTGACATTAATTAGTCTTGACATAAATGCAGCTTTTGATTCAGTTAATTGGGATTACCTGTTCACACTTCTAGAGTGTTTAAACTTATCATACAACTTTATTAATCTCTTAAATCATTTATATGAAGGAACTTTTGCTTATATTAAAATTGGCTTATACATCTCCAATAAAATTCCTATCATAAAAGGTACCAAACAAGGTTGCCCCCTTTCCCCATTATTGTTCACACTAATAATGGAACCATGGGCAAATAATATAAGAAATAACAGCAATATAGAAGGTTTGGAAGTATATAAAGATATAACAGCTAAAATCTGATTATTTGCTGATGATGTACTTATCACCACAAAAGGGAATAACTCTTCTATATTACCTTTATTTGATTCAATCAAAACCTTTCAAAATATTTCAGGGTTATCTTTCAATGATAGTAAAACCAAAATTCTACCCATATACTCAAGAAGAAGCAACACATCTAATTATTATGTTCAACAAACTCCAAATGTAGACCAAATTACATATCTTGGAATTATTATTGTTAAAGATATAAAATCAATAATACATGTTGGTGCTGCGGTAGCGTTGTCACCTCACAGTAAGACGTTGTCCTGTTTGATTCTCAGCTAGATCATCTTCTGTGTGGAGACATGCGTGAATGGGTGCACCTTCATTGAATGTTGTGCTTCAAGGGCGGCAACTCAGCATGTAAAAATCTACTGCCAATCATTAGCAGACTGGAGTTCCGCTGTGGCGACCCCTAACTGGGAAAAAGCCGAAAGACACAAACAAACAAATGTAAAATCAATAATACAACTAACTATAACAAGTGTTTTGAAAATATCCAAAATTTACTTTCTAAATGGAATATGATATTATTCACCACAGAGGAAAGATTAGCCCTTATAAAAATTATAATTCTACCTAAAATTGTGTATATTATACAATCTAGTCAACTTCTTCCTTCATAAAAGTTTATTAATAAGTTAAATACTTTATTATTAACATTTTTCTGGTCTCAAAAAAAAAAAACATGAATAGCATTTAATCAACATCTTAATAGCTGGAATAATGGTGGGATAGTATTTCCAGATTTAAATCTTTACTCAATTTCCTCCATAATCAGAACAATTGCACACCTTTTAGACACTTCATATTCATCCAAATGGAAGTTACTTTAGGAATTATCAGCTATGCAGTTAATAACGAGGCCCTCAATGGACAAGTTAGAAATAATAAGCAATCCTGCACTATGGATTTTAAAAGATTATTTTGCCACCTATATAACTCCTAGTCATACTGCTAGTTCCATTCATTATATTATAATTAACTTTAGAAATTTTATATATAAACATCTTAAATATAAAGAATGTTTTTTTTTTTTATTATTCCCCATAACATTTACACAAGATTTTTTTTTAACTTCAGATTCAAACAAAATCACCATTTTTAAACATAATGAGCTCAAGTTCTGGTTCCAATTGACTTCTGAACATAAGGCTAAATCTGTTGATCACATAATACAGGAATATCAACTGGACAAATCCATGTGGCTAGACATACAAACACTCATATTATCTCTAGGTAATAAACTACAATTGATCTCTTCATCCACCAAACATGATCCCAGGATTTTATTACAATTTTTTCAATTAATCCTATTACATAATCATACTTACTCAGGCAAACTTTCTTTCATTTATAGAATCTTAAGAGAAGAAACATTTAGTTGCCCACAAAACTACTGGAACTATTATAGTTTAATTAATAATAATTCTCCAACTGATCAAGACAAGGCAAATATATTAAAATCAGCAGGAAAAACAACTTTTTCTTTGAGATGGAAACTATATACCTGGAGATTCATGAACAGGTCATTTTACACTCCTCAATTAATGGACAAAATTAACAAAAAACAAAATATATGTAATAAATGTAAATCAAATATAGACATAAACTGGGCTCATATGTTTTATGATTGTCCATCTTTAAACATCTTTTGGGGAAATGTAAATGATTTACTACAGGCACTTTTCACAGACAACTTTATTTTAAGCAAATCCTCGGTTATAGTTAATATACCTGTTCCACTATGTGTTAGAAAAATAAAGTACTCCTTACTTTGGGCAATACTAGCGGTGGCTCGAAAATCCATAACAAAGAATTGGATATCTGGATCTCCTCCTACATTTTTTTGAGTTCAAAAATCTATTAAATGATGTATCTAATTTACAATTAAAATCCCTAATTTCTAGAACAACTAGAAAAACATCTGATCATTATTTGTGGGTCAATCTGTAAAACTTGTTGAAGAAGTATTAACTTTTATAATGAGTGCATTTTATTCATTCTTTCTTATCTGTGATGTATGATATAAACAGAAAATAATAGTTTATTTCTAATGACTTCACTGGAAGTCTTTGTATATACTTCAGTTTTTATAAATTTGTTAATTTCTGTTTATATAGACATGTGAGACATATATATATATATATATATATATATATATATATATATATATATATATGTAAATATATATATATATATATATATATATATATATATATATATATGTTAACATTTTAGATTCACTTTTTCTTTATCTCTCATGATTTTATGTGATTGTAATATGTTACAATTAAAATCAATAAAAATTGTTTTGAAAAAAAAATGTTATGGGGTACAGTTAAGTCCAGACAAATTTTAGGATGAGCTAGGAATCAGAAAGGGACTTGCAAAACTGATTATCAGCCTATGTCCAAAATCTTTTATATTCATCTTTATCCATATAAAAGGGTCCTCTTCTATGAGAGACAACCAAAGCATTGCAATAAATAAGGTGTGACTGGGCAGATTAGTCTAGCATGTATACTCCTATAGTGTGTTCTTATTTCTTGGTCGACTTCATAATGGCAATTTTTTTATTTGACCAGCAACAGCCCTCTCCTAATAGTAATAGTAACTTATCCAAACCCTACCTCCCCTGCTATTTTCAGTGATTTTATGGAGAATATTTGGTTGTTGTGGTCCAGGTCCACACTCTGTTAAATACTGTTGAATGACCTTGCATGAGTAAGACCTATGATTCTACTAAGATAAATAGGAAATTAGATATTGTGCTGGAAAATATATTTTCTGTCTTCTCCACAGAAAGTTTAGTCTTGATAGTTTATTAGGAGAGTGGCCATAAAATGTCCTTTAGAAGACATACTTTGATGGGAGATACTTCTGTCATTTATTAGCTGTAGAAATGGAACGTTCATCCACTATGAGGATCTGGTCTTTGGGGTTTTCTAATGTGAATAGTGCTATGGCCTGAATGAGGTATGTTTACATCTTTTACCACCCTGAAAAGGTTATATTGCTACACTATCACTGTTCAGAATCACAGACTGAAGATATCAAAGGACATTAGTTGGATTTATCATTACTGTGAGATTTACTTGAGGCATAGGCATGTAATAGAAAAGAATGCACTGGTTGGCAACATTACTTTATCTTAAGTGAACCATTTCAGTGATTTTGGATCCTGGGATGGTGTTATTATTTAAGATAATACACCCATTGGACATCATTGACATTCTTTTTGTATATGAATCAGTGTCACTAATAGAATTTCCACCTAGGAGTAGTTGTGCTCCTCCCTTTTGTTTTGAGTAGATTTTAACACTGAATTCAGCAGTTCTGTTCTGTTAACCAATCTTGCTGCAGAACCCTATTTTGTAAGAAGCCAGGTCTGGAAAATAACAAAAGTACATTCCATGTTTTCACATGTATGCTGTTTGTTGAGCACTATATAAAAAGTAATGCCTTGTGAACTTGTCTTGACTCCCCCCCCCATTCCAAAGTATCTCCTGCCACTTCGCTCTCTTTCTTCGTGTTAGACTACAATGAGTAAAGGCAGAATTATGTTCTTGTTGCTTCCCCCCAGGGACCTAACTACTGGAAATGGGTGCAGAACCTGATGGATACAAATGTGGTTTATTGGCATTATACACAGACTGCCACTTTAACTCTGGTGTTTGAGACATTGGGGAATTGCTGCTATTGCATGAAGCCTATTTTTCCTACTGTTTTTTTTCTTTAAGACAGTGGGAGATTTGTAGTATTACATGGTGGTTGTCTCTGTCATTAGGTTTTTGAAATATTGGGCAACTAGTGATATTACATGGATGGTGTTTGGGGACTGTTGGTATCATATGGAGGCTGCCTCCCTCATTAGGTTATTTGAGATAATTGGGGATTCATGATATTACATTTTGGCTCTCAGTCTCATTAAGCTGTTTGGTACATTAGGGGATTGGTGGCATGACACAGAGGCTGTCTCTCTAATTTGATTATTTGAGACATTGGGAAAATGGTGGCAGTACACATGAGCTAATCCTCTCACTGGGTTGTGGGAGACAGTGGAACATTAGTGTCATGACATAGAGGCTGTCTCTCTCATTTGATTATTTGAGATATTGAAAACCAACAACGGAGATGACAGCGAAAAACAAAGCTTGAAACCACAAAAAACTCACTGAAAGCTCTTCAACGCTCCTTTTCTCAACTCAAACAAGTGATGCCTAGTGACTCCATTGGACTTCCTAACATTTTTTCAACACAGCAACAGATTAGTGATTCACAGGACAACGCACCTTCTACATCGGCTCAGATTTTAAGTGGAAAACTAGGTGACTTACACAATTCCAACACTTGCTTGGCTTTCAATGACATTGTTAAGAAGATTTATGACTTTCAAAATAAACCTTTTTTAACTAAAGCAGATAGCAGAGTGCTAACATATAAGGAGAATTTGGACAAACTGTATTATTTGATGAACAGATACAAAAATATAGAATGTGACAATGCCTATCTTAATGAATGTTTGAAGCGTAACATAGTCCCCAAGGGACTTAGAGTTTGTAATTACCTGAATAGGTTTCAAGAAGGTTCTCAATTTCACACAGATTTTTATTAATGCCTTTGATAAATGTGGCTTGGAAATTATTAAAGCTATAGTTGACGAAAACGAAAGGGAAAGAGCTCTTTCGTTGACAGAAATGGAATCAACTAATAGTAATATTTTGAATGACTTATTTACTGTGGACAGTGAGAAAGACAAATATCATGACATCTTTAAATGTATTGATAAAAATTGTAACAACATTCAGAGAAAGGAAAACAAATTACAAAGGGATGTTAAGGAGTACCAGAATGGTACAGCTTACCCCAAACCAAAGCCATTTCAGAAAACAAAAAAATTTATTCACAGGGATGTCAATAATAATTTTGCCTTTGACAATGTTGAACACAATCAAGTTCAGGACAGTAACGTTAGGGATATCCCTTTAGATCAACTACCTCCCCGAAGATCGGACAGAATAAGGAACAAACAACAAGTTTATTACTACAACAATTGCAGGGGGAAACAGAGGGGGCAACCCTGGAATTGAGCAACCTACATTTTGATTGTGATTTATTTCACACCTTAGATCTCTTGAACTCAGCTGACCATGTTTCAGCAACTTTTACTGAGTCTTCAGAAAATATTGATGGTATTAAAAGGGATGGTAAGGTTTTTTCCTATAAAGGTTACAAAATTTACAACTACAGTAGTCTGCCTATTCACCACCAACACTTTAATTTATTTTCTAAGGGTTTCAGATTTGTTCCTTTAAGGAAGGCTAACATTCCTAGAGCTATTATTGATTTAAAGCTTTTTCTTAGGAAAAAGAATGTAGCCTTATTTTTAACAATATTCCTGACAACACTGTATCCTTTACTACTTTGAAGAACAAAAGCATTTTCAATCCACCTTTGCATCCGCAATTTAAAAAAAATTGAGATTTTAGCTGAGAGAGAGAGATCAGGAAAGGTATAAATGCACACAATGTTTACTCTAATTTATCCAATGCGAAACTGTTCTTCTTGAATCATTGAGGAACGATCGTTCTATTAGAATTATGCAACCTGACAAAGGAGGTGGAACTATTTTGATGGATAGTTTTATTTATGAGTCCAAAGTTAAAGAACAATTAGATGATGTTAGCAAATATTCTAGAGCTTCCATTAATGAAGTTAATATAGCTCATTCTAAAATTCACCTGATTTAAAATGATTTATTGTTGGAAGATTCTATTAGTTTGGATACTTTTAATTTTGTATACAATAAAAATCCTTGAGTTTTTTCTGTGTTCGGGATTCCAAAGGTCCATAAAAATTGTATGGATTCTCCTCTTCATTTAATTGTTTAATCTGAAGGTTCCATTATGACCCCTTTGTCCAAGTTTGTAGATGTAAAGTTAAAAGGTTTGTCTTGGTTGGGTCCAGCTGTACATAAGGATTCCTGGGACTTTCTTTGACAGTTGAAACCAGATCTCTATAAAGAGAATTTAATATTTGTTACTTTAGATATAGTGGACTTATTTGGGAGTATTCCTCACAATATTGGGCTTCAATGGTTGGAACAAGCAATGATTTCTGGTGGACAATTTTCCAATAATGATTTTAACACCAGTTTACTGTTAATGGAGCTTGTTTTAAACAACAATTATATGTTTTTTGAAGGTGAATTTTGCAAACAAATTAAGGGAGTGGCTATGGGGGCCAAATGTTTCCCCACTTATGCTAACATCATTTTAACCTGGTGGGAGAACACATATGTGTTGAATAGTGAATTTAAAAGTTGTTGGTCCCTTTACAAGCGTTTTTTTGGACGATATTGTTATTTTTTGGGTGGACACCATGGATAGGTTTTATGATTTTCTGGAACACTTAAAAAGTACATCACATTTTTTGCAATTTACACACAATATAAACTTGCATGAGCTTATTTATTTGGATGTTCACATTACATTGGACCAGGGTATGTTTGTCTCAAAGGTATACAGAAAAAATATTTTTTCAGATGCATACTTGCATTGTACTAGAGGTTATCCTTTTTTTCAAAAAAAATAATTTACTAAAAGGACAACTTGTCAGAATTAGTCGTATGACGTCTACTGACAAAGATTTTTATAATGAGTGTGAGTTTGTGTGTCAAATGTTTCTAGAGAGGGGATATCCTATCCAAGTTATTGAGCAAGTTGCAACAGAGGTAAAAAATGGTAGATTCGGTAGATTTGCACCTATTTTGGGAGTGGATGCTCCCTTGGGGAACCCCTCTAGTCCGTTCAATCTTTTTAGTGAAGGTAAGTCAACTTATGTTTTGGGATTTAATGGAGACGCAGGTATTTTCAGGAATATTATTAGTAAAGAGTGGGAGAAATTTAAGGAAATTTCTGATTTGGGCCCCATCTTTAGGGATACATTAACTTTTGCATATAGAAAAGAAAGGAATTTTAAAAATCTTTTTGAATATGGTTGTTCTTCTACAAAACAAGTTAATGCCAAAAGGATAGAGACTTTTAAATGTGGTGCATGTTCTCAGTGCCCCTACTTTATTAACTTATCTTTCTTGGTAATAGGTAGTAGGGGCAGAACTATTACTAGTAAATGTTTTGCCAATTGTAATACGAGTGGAATTGTGTACCTTGCTTCATGCAGGATCTGCAGTTCATTTTACATTGGCAAGACAGAAAGAAAACTAAAAACATGCATTTATGAACATATGTATGAAATAAGTAAATCAAATTCTAATAATGCTTTGTTTAGACATATGTCTATCTGTCCACAAGCTTCATTTTTGTTTTTTGTTTTAGAGGTGGTTCCTAAAGAAATCAGAGGGGGCCTGTGGGAAACAAAATTTGAATATCGTGAGCTTTATTGGCAAATTGTCTTAGAAGCCACGAAATTCCCTGGTTTAAATGACATGTCTATTCTTCCAGTTTTAAAAATAAAATCAGCCAAGTTGTAATTGGCATTTTAGTCCACTAGAGGGCATTTATTTATTTTTATTTATTTATTTCAGTTTGATTACCGGGGAAGTCCACTGGGCCACGAAGTACCCATTTTCAGTGGAGGCCCGGAGAGAAAAGCTCCAAAGGCAGTACAATCAAGGTTACAAATGCACAAGATAAAATACAATACATAGTAAGAACAGTGCAAAATAACAAAAACATTTATTTATTTATTTTTTTTTTTACATAATTTGCAATATTTTCCTCGAGCAGATATGTGCAGGGGTAGAGAGTGGCTTAGTGTAGAAAATCCCTACAATTTATATAGGGTGAAAGCAAGAACATTTCCATTTGGATGATAGGTGTGAGTAGAGTTGGGTCTTGAAGTATTCCGTGTTAGGTATAGTCCTAAGTGAAGGAGGGAGAGAGTTCCATTTTTTGCCTAGAGAGAAGGATAGTAGTAGCTGGCCAGCGGAATGTTTAGGTCTGGGAATGGAGATTAGGTTTTGGTGTTCTGATCTCAATGATCGGTTAGGGATGTAAGGGGGAAGGATGTTGGATAACGGTGGGCATTTTTCTGTGTAGAATATTAATTTGTGAGCGGTTGTTAGTTGAAGATAGTCAAGGTGGTTAGGGAGTTCTAACCAGTTCAGAGATTAAAGGGTAAGGCAGTGGTGGGTTGAGGTTTTGGATTTAGTGGCAAATTTAGAGATCTTACTATAGCAAGCTTCAAGTTTAGAGGTGATGGAAGCAGACAGATTAGTTAGTAGAGGGGCACCATAAAGGAGAGAGGGAAGAAGGTAGGTGGTTGCTAAGGTGTGCCTAGAGGAGTTTGAAAGAAATAGATTATTCCTGTAGAGCATGCCTAACGTTTGGTGGGGTTTTTTTTATGTTTTGTTGTATGTGGAGATCAAATTTGAGGTGTTCATCAATGGTAATGCCAAGGAGTTTAGTGGAAGGGACCACTTCTATAGGAGTGTTGGTTTGGCTTAGGATGTTGAAAGTGTTTTTGTCAAAGGTATAAGCCTTGGTAGGGTGGAAAATTAGTATTTTAGATTTATTGGAGTTGAGGGAGAGATGGTTTTTGTGCATCCAGTTTTATGTAGTGGAAGAAGCTATTTGTGTTTTGGACAAAAGTTCAGAAAAGTTTGGGGGCGGCACAAACTAAGGTAGAGTCATCAGCGTATTGGATGACTGTAGTGTGAGGGAGGGCAGTGTGAAGGTTATTTATGAAGATGTTGAAAAGTATGGGACCAAGAATGGATCCCTGAGGAACTCTGGTAGGAGTAGGTAAGAAGGAAGAGGTAGAGTCCTTCCATCTGACAGCCTGAGATCTGTCAGAAAGGTAATTGGAGAACCAGGAAAGAGTATTATGGGAGAGATTAAGGTTGGAGAGATGAGAGAGAAGGTGTGTATGGGATATGGTGTCAAAGGCTTTAGAAAGATCTAACAGAACAGGGGATAAAAGAAGACCAGAATCTCAGGCTTGATTAACAGTTTCTAAGGAGAGTAGGGCAGTTATGGTGCTGTGGCCAGGGCGGAAACCATGTTGGGTGGGAGTAAGTAGCTGATTCTGAGTTAAGTAGGGTAAAAGTTGGTGGTGGACACATTTTTCTAGAATTTTAGATATTGGAGAGAGTAGGGCTATGGGGCAGAAGTTTGAAATGGAGGTGTTTTTACCTCCTTTGTGAAGTGGTAGAATGTAGGCAGAATGCCAAAATTTGGGTACGTATGACTCTTTTAAGGATCGGTTGATCAGGATGCTAATTGGGAGAGCAATGCCTTCGGCTGCGCATTTGAGGAAGGAGGGGGGAATGTTGTCGGGGGCATTAGAGCATGGCTTTAGTTTGGATAACAGCTTTTTTATAAACATTGTGGAAACTGGTTTGAGCTGTAACATAGAGGGGCTATTATTAGGAGAGTTTAGGAAGTTGGATGGATTATTGTCGGGAAATGTTTTGGTTAGCTTAGTTATAGAATCTGTAAAGAAAGTGTTGAAGTGAGAGCTCAGTTCTTTGTCAGTTAAACTAGGGTCAGGGTAGAGGTTACTTCTTGACCCAGAATGGAGAAGAGAGTTAACAGATTTCCAGAATTGTTTTGGGTTGTTATTATTATTGGACTGAAGTTTATTGTAGTAGTTTTTTTTGTCCAAGGAGATTAATTTTTTTACTTGGTTGCGGAGTTGGGTATATTGGAGCATAGCAGAAGGCAGTTTACTTTTTTGAAAAAGCTTCCAGGATTTGTCTCTGAGATGCATGGTATGTTTAGTCTCTTTGGTGAGCCAAGGAGCAGAATTCGCTTTGATTCGTTTGTTTCTTAGGGGGGCTAGGGAGTTAAGAGTATTTAGGAAGAAAGAGTTAAAATGCTCAACAGCATTGTCGAGGGAGAGAGTGTTAAGGAATTGCCAGTTAATTTGTTTGAAAATGTTAGAGAAGTATGTGGGGCTTGAAGTTGCTAAGGTTACGAGTTTGGATGTAATTATGTTTGAATTGTGAGGGGTTAGCAGAGCGATGAATGAAGGCAGGGAGATGGTCACTAAAGGAGTCAGGGATAGTGCCAGAGAGAGAGATTTTGTTTGGATGAGAGACTAAAATCCAATCTATGATGGATCCTGGGGGGGGTGGATTTTGTTAGGTCGGGTTGTAGAGTGGAATACTTGGGAGAAGTTGAAAATATTGATGGCTAGGGAGGGGGAAGGAGTGTTGATTTTGTTCCAGTCAATGTTGACATCACCTAGAATAAAGGTTTCATATTTTATTTCAGATGAGGCCCAGTGGAGAATATTCTCAAGAGTGGAGATATTATCACCTGGGGAGATATATAAGGAGATGAAGCAGATATATTTGTGTTTATTGAGTTGGAGGAGACTTATGGTTATTTCAGTATTTTTGAATTGAGGGGTTGGAATATGAAGGGGGATTATGGAGAGAAGGTTAGAGTAGATTAGGGCAGGTCCTCCACCTTTTTTGTTTAATCGGTCACTCATGAGGATGTTGAAGCCTGGAGGTAGGATTTCAGAATCAGAGATATGAGGTTTTAGCCAGGTTTCAGAGATGGCTAAGAGGTCAGGTTGGTTGTGATTGATCCAAGCATGAACATGGTAAATTTTGTTGTTAAGGCTCTGGGCATTGATAGTGAAGCCCTTGAGGGTGCTAAGAGAAAGAAGTAGGAGAAGAAGGAGAAGGGGGGAGAGGCTTAGGTGAAGTATGGTGGGCAGGGGATGGAGGGAAGGAGTTGTTTGTCCAGAGGCAGAGGCCAGGGTTAGGATGAATGTCTCCAGATAAGGCAAGGAAATTATATGAGATAACTTTATGCTTTTTAAGTTTGGAATGGAGGAAGGTGTTTGGGGTTAGTGGAGATATGAGAGAGAAGCTTTTTGTAGTGGAGGAGAGTAGTTTGGGATGGAAAAGGTGCAGTAGGTTTGTTTAGATAAGGGAGGGGGAAATGGAGTGGAAGTGAGAGAGTAGAAGAGGTTGCGGGTGAGTGAAAGTGATAGTATGAGTAGAAGGTAGGTATGGGTGAGCTTTTAAGGAGTATGAAGTAGCATGATAGAGAGGAATAAGAAAGATGAGAAGACAGAAGGGGAGTCTGAAAGTAAAGAGGATTTGGGAGGGCATGTTTGGAATGGGTGGGGTATGGAAGTGAGAAATAAGAAAGGAAGTAGGAATTAGTTGTGGAGGGAAAGGTAAAGAAGTGGAAGGGAGATATGAATTTTTGGAGTGGAGAGGGGAAGGTTAAGTGTAGTGAGAAGAGGGAGGAGTAAGTGAATGGAGAAGAGGGAGGAGTAAGAGTGGGTGTGGAGATAAGAGGGGGTAGAGACTGGTTCATTGATGATGGAATTGAGGGAGGAGGGAAAAGACTGTGATTGGTTATAAGAAATGGTGGAAGGAATTAGTGAGGTATAAATGTAGAAGTGCTGGAGGTGGGTGGAATTTGGGGACAGGGTAGGGGAGTGGAGTGAGCCTGCAGGGCGAACGGAGCGGGAAGAGCCAGAGATGGAGAAGTGAGGAGGACAATCAGTAAAGAGTGAGTATTCAGAAGGTAAGTTTTAGCAGAGATGTGAATAGGAAAGGTAAGTGAAGCAGAGATGTGAATGGGTAGTGAGATGTACAGAGAAGTGGAGTTAGAAGGTAGATGCAAAGGAGAAGGACAGTGGGAGAAGGAAGAGACTTCAGAAAAGGGATAGAGGAGGGCTGTATATAAAGCGAAGAGTGGCTAGGATTCCTGGATAGTAGAGAGGGAGAGAGCAGAGGGAAGGATGTTAGAGGGCTGTAATAGGGGAGATAAGGGAGGAGTGGGAAAAGTAGAGGGGATATCAAGAAGGTAGGGAAGTGCCACCTAGTGGCCAATCAGTCTGAAACAGTAGAGATCCCAGGGGGAGAAACAGGAAAGGGAGGAAGGAGCTATCAAGGGTCAGAATAGGGGGTAAGGAAATATGGGGAGAACTAAAAGCAGCAGAGAAGGGGGATTGAAAATAAGGGGAGAACTAGTAGTACAAGCAGTAAAGAAGAGGTGGTAGTGGCTGCTGGCTAGACTGGCAGGGAAGTGTACAGCGACCTAGTAGAATCAACTTATTAATTGCACAGGATTACAATAGTACACATACTTTCTTGAATCCTTGTTGTAGGAAGAACTCAGGGAGCAGTGAGGCCTTATAGTTTTGGATTAGGAGTCCGTTTTAGCCGGTTCTTGGCCAGAGTGATCAGGAGGGTATTATCAGGAGGTTAGGGCAGGGTAGGCAGGTGCCCAAGCTACAATATACAGGAGAAAGAAGAGAGATTGTAAGCGGCAGTGAAGGCAATTCAAAGGTACACAAGAAGACAGCTGTCAGGCATACATAGAGTAATTTTGAACAAAATAAAATGCCTGTTGCAGCAAGAAATACAAAAAACAATAGGTTACACTCTTACAGAATTTCACTTCTTCTTCTTCTTCTTCTTTCGGCTTTTCCCGGTTAGGGGTCGCCACAGCGGATCACCTTGTCCGCACATTGAATGGCAGTGGAGTTTTACGGTGTCGAGTTGCCAGCCCGGCGCCCAACCTTTCACAGAAGGCACACTCACACGCACACCTAGGGCCAATTTAGAGTGTCCAATCCACCTGCAGCATGTCTTTGGGATGTGGGAGGAAACCGGAGCACCCGGAGGAAACCCACGCGACCACAGGGAGGACATGCAGACTCCGCACAGAAGGCACCCCAGCGGAGGATCGAACCGGAGAACCTCTTGCTGTACTCTTACAGAATTTCACTAAACAGCTAAATAAAAATGCCTATTGCAGCAAGAAATAAAAAAAACAATAGGTTACACTCTTACAGAATCACACTAAAGCAGTTAACACAGGTAGATAACAGAGATACTCAGTTCTGTTTGTATCAAGGAATAAAAGTAGTAGACAAATATATAAGCACACCTAGCTGGGATGCGAGGCTTTAGGCAAATGCTGAGAAGCTAGGAGATATGAATATGAATACTGTAGAGATTCCAGCAGAACGTAGCACAACAAATACCTAGGCCTATAGTTTGGGTCAACAGGCTAAGGAGTCTGATTAAATAAGCAAGCCCCAGCAGCTGAATTACAGTGGTGAGATTCACGACAGAAAACAAGCATTTACAGGCAGCACTGGTTAGAATACAGTGCAACTAGCAAGGATTTAGTTAAAGGAAAGCCCCGAAACAGTTAAAAATAAATAAATAAAACACAGCACGAGCTACACAAACAAGCATTTAGAGGCTATATAGGTTTGAGTACTGTGCGACTAGCACGACTTTAGTTAAACTAAAGCAAGCCCCAAACAGTTAGGAACACAGCCTAGAGCTACTCTTGGCAAACAAAGTGTTCAGGAGACATTACTTTGAGCTCAGTGCGACTAGCTCTGGGATTAGTTAATATAACAAACAAGCCCCAGGCAGTTACGGCAAAGCCGAATGCAGCACGTTAGAAACTAAGATGTGCGCTTTCAATACTGTTGTTTCTGTTATGCTTATACAGATAAAATTAGACCCCTCAGCGACTAGCACAGTTTTAGTTAATACTATCAGCTATCACAGTATACAGGTGGGAAGACTGTAAAACATAGTTTACAAACATGCTTATACAGATTACATAAGAACCCTCAGCGACTAGCACAGTTTTAGTTAAAAATATCAGCTATCATAGTATACATTTAGGAAAACTGTAAAACATAGTTAGAATAACTTTAGTGAATAAAACGACAACAAACAAGTGAGTCCTTTGCAGATTAGACGCCAGTTACGACAGTAACGTGCTATCTATATGACGTGTACAATCGTGAGAAACAAGTATAAATTCACATTTTAGACAGCCGATAAAGTACCATGAGCTGTCCTGTGTCACAAGAAGCAGAAAAAACAGTAACTTACTACTAGGGTGCGGACGCTTGAGCCAGGGTAGCACAGCAGCTGAGGGGTAGAATAGGGAAAAATAAAGATGGCGTCTATTTGGAAAACGGGAGCTATAATGAGTAGGAGAGGAAGTGGGTGGAGAAGGGGGAGGGAGGGGGCAAGGGAGGAAGGAGAGGGGACAGAGAGAGCAGATACAGGCCGGAAGTCGAGGGGGAAGAGCCAGAGGAGGAGAAGTGAGGAGGACAATCAGTAAAGAGTGAGTACTCAGAAGGTAAGTTTTAGCAGAGATGTGAATAGGAAAGGTAAGTGAAGCAAAGATGTGAATGGGTAGTGAGATGTACAGAGAAGTGGAGTTAGAGGGTAGATGCAAAGGAGAAGGACAGTGGGAGAAGGAAGAGACTTCAGAAAAGGGATAGAGGAGGGCTTACTTGATTGTAACATATTATTAAGTATGTATATGAATATTTACTGTATTCTAACTAATGTGTATGTTGGATTTTTTGTAAATAATTATTTTAGTTTTTATCAGTTCAAAACAGATTGTTTTTTAGACTTTTAAACATATCAAAGGAGTTTTAGTAATTTAAATTTGCATATTCATGAGTTAGACATGCATATTCATGTTTTGAAGGGATTAATTGATTGTAGGATTTGACTGGTTCTTTTTTCAAGCCACTAGTTCAAAGTTGGTATAAATTATGTCCTTTGTAATTTTATTGCTTTTTACATCTGATGAAGTGGAAAACGAAAACGTATTGGCAAGACTTACAACGTTCATGTATTTGAGTGTATTTGTGCAGGAATTGCTTAATAAACACTATTCTCAGCCAGTTCTCTCCCTTCATTGGACTTCCACAGCGATTTTTTGTAGTTTCTATTTGAGATATTCGGTTATTGGTGGTAGTACATGTCATTCATCTTGTACTTCTTAAGAAGATGATGACACTTGGGTGTTCATTTAAATAGTTTATTGCATACAAACACATCAGGATGGATGGCAGAAACATTACATTTAAATGAACTATCTAACTGACTACTACATACATGCATGCTCTCACTCTGGCTGCTCACTCAAAATGGCACTCTTGCTTGCTCGTGCTTATATGCACATGCCCACTGACTGGAATGCTTCTTAAAGGTATATCACACACTCTGATTTACAGCCTCCCTCTTTATTGAGCTGTCTCAAATAAACAATGACATTTCAATAATCATGCAATTTATATAGACACTAATAAAGAAAACAACAGTCATGTCCAGGTTGCATGTATCTGGACCTAGGTCTTGAGATGCGACCTAATCTCGTAATGTAATAGTTAGGACTCAGTTTAGCAACAGGGACAGTCAGCGGGTAATATTCTGCTTGAGGACTCAGGGATTTTCTCAGGAACAGGGATTGCAGATGGAAAGTCCTCTGGAACAGGAAGATTGGACAAGTCACTCTGAGAATTAGAGTCTTTGTCACAGGCAAGATGCTGTAATACTGGTTTGTACACTGGTAACAAATGTTTCCAATTTTGTCTGAATTCCATTCCTTGTGATTCCACAATGTACAATCTCGGCTCTTGACACAAACTTTTCACAAATCTGATGCGAGCAAAACCTTTGCATGTCTGCATCCTCACAATCTCCCCTTTTTGAGCAGTTTGCTGGTCTTATCATAGTAGGACTTCTGGGACAAATACTTTTTTAACAGTTGAGCTTTCACTGCTTTGTTGTTTTTAACACTTGGAAACAATAAATTGCTGCTGATTGGTAATCTGGTTTGGGTTTGTCTCATCTTAAGTCTCTGGGCAGATGAACCAAGATGATTATCATGAGGAATGTTTCTGAGATTTAGCAAGTTTAGAAAAAAACTTTGGTATTCTCATATTTGGATTTTTCTAACAGCTGTTTTTCACTCTGAACTGCACATTCAGCCAAGCTATTTGACTGTGGGTACTCAGGACTACTCATAACATGAACAAAGTCCCATGCTTCTGCAAATTGTTTGAACTGCTGACATGTAAACTGTGCACCATTGTCATAAATAAATCTGTGCTGTCTACAATGGACAGAAAATTGTCTCTTCAACTTAGTAATGGCAGTATTGCATGTTAGGTAAGGAAGTAGGTCAATCTAGAACTAATTTTAATAAGAGTCTATTAATACCAAGTAATGTTGACCACTTCACTCGAAGATATCTGTGGCTACTGTCGACCAAGGTAGTTCAGCAATCTGGCTTAACTGAAGTGGTTCTTTTGTTGATGTGGCTTAGTACTATTACAAACTGAACAAGATGAAAGTACTTTCTCAATGTTTTTGACATAGAAGAGCAAAATACTACTCCTGTCATCCCTCCTTTGGTAGGGTTAGTTCCTGGGAGGCCAGAATGCAAGATCTTAATGTACTCTTGTTGTAAGGATTCATGATGATACCATTGTCTGACAGAATCTTGTCTCTGTATGGAAAATACTGTTGCATTTCTACTAGTAAACAAGATTGTTTTGAAGGCCATTCTTGACTGATAAAGAGTTTGAGCTTCTGGAGAACTGGATTTGAAGCTGTGTTAGTTCTGAGCTCAAGACATTTGGAAGAAAAAATTTTCAGGTTGCTCATTGACATGCTGTTCTGTGATTTTCCTAGGTGATCAGGATAAGGTATCAGCAAGATAAATAAGTTTGCCTTTTATGCAAACAAGATTGAAATTGTACTTTTGCAATTTGAGCATTGTGTGTTGCAATCTGGCAGGAACTGTGGGCATAGGCTTTCTCAAAATAGTAACTAAAGGTTGGTGGTCAGTTTCTATCTGGATAGGTCAACCATAAATATAATCATGAGACTTCAAACATGCAAACACAATTGCCAAAAGCTCTCTCTCAATCTAGGCATATTGCATTTCGGTTTGGGTAAGGATTCTCAATGCATAAGCTACTGGTCTACTCTTTTGAAGAATAACGCACCTAGACCAAACATAGAAGCATCACAGGAAAGGGTAACTGATTTGTGAACATAATAGTCGCATTGAGTTGGCGGACTAGCAATTTTCTGTTTCAAGGCATCAATTACTCTTTGGTGTTGATCTGACCATGACCAGGTAATATATTTGTATGTCAGCTCTCTTAGTAGTGCTGAAAGTTGGATTAAATCTGGAATGAACTTGCCTAGATTGTTGACCATGCCACAAAAACATTGTAGGGCTTGAACATTGTCTGGAGCTGGAATCTTGAGAATTGCTGTTTGATTAAAAGGATCTAGTTGTAAGCCTGAACTGGTAAACAAATGACCAACATAAGTAACTTTTCACAGCCTGAATTTGCATTTCTGATAATTCAGCTTAAGATTCACTTTACATGTTCTTTCCAGAACTTTCTTGAGGTTTCTATCATGCTCAACTTCACCACTGCCTCCTCAAGAATATCATCTAGTATAATAGTACATAGATAGCCAGAAAAAATTGCTCCATCACACATTGAAAGACTTTACTGGCAGATTTTATTCCAAATGGCATTCTCAGAAACCTGTACCTCCTGAATGGTGTACCAAATTAATAATGAAGATTTTTCAAGCGAAATTTGCCAAAATAAGTTCTTTGCATCAAAGACAGAAAAAAACAGTGGCATTTGGTATGAGGTCTGCAACCTCTTCGACTGTGCACATAACATGGGGAGGGCTTTTTAATGCTTTGTTCAAATCTCTTGCATGAATACAAATTCTGATATCATCTGAGCTTTTCTTATGAGCTACTACCATGGAAGATACCCATTCAGTAGGTTGTTATACTGGACAAACTACTCCTAGCTGAACCATTTTGTCTATCTCAGCTTTGACTCTGCTCTGCATAGCTACTGGAACTTTCCATGCTGCTCTGATAACTGGGATGATCTCTGAGTCTAAGTTCATGGAGTACACAACTGGAAGCTTGCCTAGTTTTTCTTCAAAAATATCAGCATACACTGAAAAGCTAGTTTGGGTGAAATTTGAGCTATTCTCGTTCAAGCTTACATGGTGGACCTCTTTGTTAAATTAAAGCATTCCCATTTTTAAACTGTCTCTGAGGCCTAATAATGACTACTTATGTGTCTTGCCTAATTAAAACTGCAAGTCATAGCTGTTCCCAGAAGAATAACATGAAAACACTACTAAGCCTTTGGTTTAAATCTCTTTACCACCATAAGCAGCAAGCTTCACACACTTTGTCAAATCAAGTTGTTCTGCAGCTTTTACTCTAGCAAACATTTCTGCTGACATAACTTTGCACTTTGAGCCAGTATCTACTTTGAGCTCTACAGGACTCCCATTAATCTGAACAGTGCAAAAGATTTCATTCTTTGCCCACAGATCTACTGCATTGACTGTTTCACTAAGCTCAGACACACCATCAGCATAAAAAGTATGGTTGCAGCTTTCTAATTGATCAACTTGCCACTTTGAGTACTCTCTTTTAATAAAAGAATGTGCCTTATTTGATTTATAAAACCTTTTGAAATTATTCCACTTATTATAAGAATAGCACTACTGATCAAAAGCTAAAACATTTTTCTTGTTTGGGGTCATGATTACCACCAGAATTACAACAGCTGACTGAAGTTTGCTATGGGTTTTGCTGAGTCACCCCTGTGTTTTGCTGTATGCACCTTGGGCCTTACTGAAGTTGCTCTGGGTTTTACTGAAGTTGCCATATCCTTAGACCTATATCTTTTAATCTCAGGCTGCATACTATCTACATTAGCTTTGTCACTGTGCCTTCCAGAGCTATTCTCATTTGTAAACATACGTGTGTGCCTTTCTGTAAGCTTGCATATCTGACAAATTTCAATGGCCTTATTTAACATTAAATTACTGTCTTGAAGCAAAATCTTTCTCATTGTGTCATTATTAATACTACACACAAGCCTGTCTTTTATCAACTCATCTCTCAAATCACCAAATCTGCACATTTTTGCCTTATTTCTTAAGTTGGTTATATATGAATGTAACTCTGTCAACCAATGAAAATAGAGTTTTTATATCCATATTCCTAATGTGCTGATGATGTACAAAGTATAAACACCCTGACTGTCTGTGGAGTAGTTCATAGATTAGTACTAGACTAACTACCCTTGTGGGCCATTTTTAGCATTGCCAATTGCCAAATGTGAGAGTCAAACTCTGCACCTTGTGTCTGTAAGGTAAACACCTTAACCATTACACCAACCACCCACCGGACAACTGAAATAAAATGAAGAGAGATTTTTGCCACAGTGCTCTCCTACCTATGTTGGACGCTCTTCAAAAATAAAGCTTTTGAAAATCAAAAGGAAGACTTTAGTGGTTTTATTCCACTTTTGAAATAGGAAAATATGAGATCATAGATCGAGGACTGGGTTTATTCTCTTAAATTGACTTGGAAGCTTGTCCTGCTAGATTGAGTTTGCCAGCTGAAATTCTATCTTTGTATGGTTATTTTTTCAGTTATATATCTGCAAAAGTTTCACCAGTCTTTTAATTTTTGTGTAAAATAAATGCCTTTCCATTGTAATATTTGTTTGGGGTTACACATTTCTCAAAATTCACATTTTAAGCATTCATGGGCTTCCTGCATTTCAGCCTATACCACAATATTGTGGTCATCCCCCTCTCCTGCAAATATAGCAGGTGCATACTCAAATTAATGCTCTCCTTCAATGGCTTCTGAGCCAATAAAATGAAGCAGAATACATGCCTTTGTGCATGCATCATTGTCATAAAAAGCATCCTGTATGAAAATATCATACTCCTGCTCAAACACTCTCCAATTTTCTGCAATATGTAATCAAACACAAGTGGTGCGGGTCTGCAAAATCCTTCTGCCATGCCCTCAGATTATAGTAAAACACAATGCAATCCTGGCCATTGTAATTATGTACAGACATGCACACACTCCAGGTACTTGTAATAATATTCAAATGCACAAAAAACTCTTCAAAAGACTGTAGAATCCAAAAGTTGAACAATCTACAAAAGGCAAAAGAGTTCAAAATGAAACTGACCATATATTCTTTTTCGCGCATTACCTGAATGACATATTCATGATAATCAAGGAGGACACAACAGTGGCAACCAAATTGGTCATTTACTTTAATAGCATGACCAATTTTCTGCAGTTCACTTACATTTATCATAATCAAGAGATTCCATACTTGGATGTCAATCTTAGGAAAAATGAAGGGAAAGAATATATTGCACAAATTTACAGAAAAAAAATACTCAGATACCTTCCTGATCTACTCAAGTGCCCATCCCTACCACCAGAAATGTTTGGTGGTTAAGGGACAGCTCATGAGAGCAACAAGAATGGTATCCACTAATTTAGATTTTGAGTATGAGTGTGAAAAGTTAAGACAAATGTTTCAAAAGTGAGCTTACCCAGTAGCACTGTTAGATGAATTAGTGGCTTCTATAAACCTATCCTGAGGGGGGAGTCTATACAAGATAATTTAGAAGTTGGTATGTCCATACTGAACATAGAAGGAGAAAGAGATACCAATACCAATTATAAAATTGGATTTATAATGACATTCAACCCAGAGGCTCACAATATTAAGAAAAGTATGTATAAAAATTGGAACTTAATGTTGGGGGACAAAGAAATTGTTGGAAAAGAGGGAACAAGCCCAAAAATAATTTACAGGAGAGGTATGAATTTGAAAAATCTATTAGAAAGTAGGAAAATAACTAAGAGTAGTAATTCTGGGTCTTACAAATGTGGCAATTGTCCTTATTGTAAGTACATAGAGGAAGGCCGCAATACAGAAGTTAATGGCAGATTTTTGAAAAACAATAACAAATACAATTTCCAGTCTAGGATGGTTGTTTATCATGCCAAATGTCAAATGTGTCCTTCCTTCTATGTCGGAAAAATGGAACGTAAATTCAGAGAGAGAATTTACGAGCATCTATATAGAATCACTAAAAATAAAACAGAGAATGCACTAGCAAAACATGCCAGTACAAACTCAGGTCATACTTTTAAATTCTGGGTTATAGACCAGGTTACAGAAAACTTGAGGGGGGGGGTGTATAACAGTAATTTTAGAACAGTTGGAATTATTATGGCAAATACATCTGAATGCATATACCACCCCAGGTCTCAATGATATGTGTTCAATTTACAGTTTGTTAAAATTTAAGAATTTGAAAAGATAAACATAGAAAGTAAGTCTGTATTTACATAATTAATGTCATACAATGCAAAACATTTTATGCTTTTAGTAAAGTTTGTGCACTTTGTAATAAAATTCAACTTTTGTGTTTTAAAGCAAAGAGCTGAGTTTTGTTTTGCCTAGAAGAACTCTTTGGCCTTTCTTCGAAAGACTGTACTTTGCGAAATATTCTTTGAAATGACTGTACTTGTGAATTAACTGCACTGTAATACTGCTCACATTTACAAGCCATTAGGGATGAGAGGTTGGCATAATGGTTGAGGTGTTTACCTTACAGACACAAGGTGCAGAGTTTGATTCTAACATGGGGTAATTGGCTAGGCTTAAAATGGCCTACAAGGGCAGTTAGCCAAGAACTAACCTATAAGCATTTTGGATAATTTAAATAGCTTTAGTTAATGTGAAAAAATTGTACATAGTGAAAAATATGATTGGTTTCCCCTTTTTATACATTTTATATGATATTGATATTGTTTCAAGTGTTTTCATAATTATTTCAAATATTTTTATCGATATGTTGCAGTTTTGGACATTTTGTTTAATTAGAAATTCGTTTTGAGCATTCTGAATGCTTCATTTTATATTTGTAGAGAAAGGAATCATTTAAGTGTGTTTTAGTACCTGGAATTTGTTTCTGACCTGTTAACTAGTCATTTGAGCAGTTAGGGATAATTCACTCATGTATATGCCTTTATTTCTAACCAGTTGCTTCATGGCTGTGACTCTGGAATCCATTTTGATACCACATTGCTCACCTTGTGCTTATTAAAAAGACAATGAGGCTCAGGTGCTTGTTTAAGTAGTTTATTGCATACAAACAGATCAGGATGGAAAGCAGGAACATTAAACTTAAACTATCTAACTAACTGACTACTACATACATACATGCTATCACTCTGGCTCCTCACTCAAAATGGCACTCTTGCTTGCATGTGCTCATTACTTATATGCTTGTGCCTACTGACTGGAATGTTTTTTAAAGGTATATCACACACTCTGATCTACAGTATACATGGGCTGTTTTGCTCACTGAGTTGTGAGAGAGAGTTGGACATTTGTGGCATCACATAGAGGCTATCTCTCGCATTTGACTATTTGAGACATTGGGGAATTGGTTAATAGTACACAGTGACTGTTTCTGTTATTGGGTTGTGTGAGACAGTGGAAGATTGATGGTACTCCATGGAGGCTGGTTCTCTCTTTGTGTTGTATGAAACATTGTGGTACCAGTGTTATTACACAAAAGCTGTTTCTCTCTTCATGTTCTTTGAGACATTGGGGGATTGGTGACATACCTTTCAATCTCTTAGTGCAAGAAATCTGGAAAAAGCCAAAAATAATGGAGGGGGAGGCAAAGGTCCATAAGTAGAGACAGTTTGCAAATATCACTCTTATAAACTTAGAATGTTGTTAGAATAGCAAGTTTTGTGTTGGTTTGCATTTTCTGAAGGATATGATGTTTGAAATTCATTCATTTAGTGACTTCTGTCCCCAGTGATTTGCCAGATAACCCAAAATTTTATGAGGAATAGACCAAAAATATAAGGCGACTGGTTTATGACTTGGAGACTTTCACTCTCTTTGCATTATGTGAGGCAGTGAGGGATTTGTGGTATTACACTAAGGCTGCCTCTCGTTTGTTTTTTTTTTTTTTTTGAGAAACTGGGGGAGGGGGGTCAGTGTTATTACATGGAAACTGTTTCTCTCATTTTTGAAACCCCGAGGGAAGTTTACTATTACATGGAGGCTATCACTGCTGTTGGGTTGTCTGAGACATTAAGTAATTAGATTTGATAATGCTACCAGGTTGTCCCACTGCATATACAGTCCCTTTTCAGGGGTGATCTTAGAGCAATGTCCAGCAAGTATGTGCCCAAGGTCACACAGGAGGCAAAGGGGGCATCAAACCCTGTCCCACAGGAACTACAGGTTACATCCTTAAGCTCTGCAGCAACTGCCAGACAGTCCAACATTTTGTCAGATTTTTGCTTTCATTTTCAGAAAGAAAAAAAAAAGAATTTGCCACATGCTTACCATAATAAGTTACTGCATTTGAGGGATCTACAGCTCTAGAATGATTCCATTTCCCAAGGAAAATCCAGAATATGTCAGTTCTGCAAGGATAATTTGCAGTTCATAAACAGGATACATCTATGAAGCTTGCTTTGTGAAGTGTGGTATGAAGAGGAGAAGGCATCCATCCTACCCCTTTCAGCTTTATGGGTCACTGAAGGAAAAGAGGTGATCTGAGGAATGCAACTCAAACATGGGTTCCATTGAATCAAGCTGCAAGTACATATTTCATGTCTACATGATTTATATACTGCCTAAGTATGCTGTTAGAATTATTGCTTTGTTTGCTGGTTTTATTGAATGGTTGCTAAATGAAATACAACAAATAACCTTCATTCTTTTCTGGTTTTCAGGCCTATCACACTACTTATAGGTTCATAGGTTCATAGGTAGGTACTAGGCTATTAGCCCAAGGGCCTGCATAAGCCTAGCCAACAAGGTTCCCTGGCTTACGCCACCCAAGAAAGTTATTTTCCTGTGCCACTGTCGAGCAGAGACACAGAAGTGATCTCTGGGGTGTATTCCCTATTTCCCATCCACTCATCAAGATTTTTCTTGAAGAGTGCTAATGAAGAACTTTGCTTGACATAGATGGGTAGCCTGTTCCAGAGTATAGAAAGTCTTTGGGACAGGAAACTATCCCTCCAGCATGTCCTGTTTATTGTGGTGACAAGGTTTAGGTCCCTAGAGTGTGTAGCTTGGAGGGATTGGGGTTTCTTTAGGTGTAGCATGTCCAACAGCTCTGGGTTTGACATAGCTTTATATGTTAGGCAGAGATCACCTCAGAGTAGGCGATATGCTATGGAGTAAAGCTGGAGTTTTTTGAGGTGGTCAGTGTAGGGTATTTGTTTGAGGCCAGTAATCCTCTTTGTGAGGTACTTCTGTGGCCTTTCCAGCTGCTGCAAATGTCTTGTGAGGTACATTCCAAAAGGGGCGTTGTACTCTATAATGGGTCTAATGAGTGTCGAGTAGAGGGGAACAATGACCTCTTTTTTTCCTGGATGAGAACCCTTTTATGATGAGGTGTGCCACATAGAAGATTTCCTGACTACTGTGGCGATGTGACTATCAAAGGAGAGACTACTGTCCACCTGGGTCCCAAGGTCTCTTATCACACATTCGGTGTTAATTAGATTGCTGCCTATGTGGTAGTTCATGGGTACAGAGTTTTTTACCAAAGCGGATGACACTGCACTTTTTGGCATTGAGTTTGAGGCCATGGCTCTGACACCAGGCATCTGTCTCAGTGAGGCCCTTCTGTAGGATGTCCACATCATTTGGAGACTTGACTATGGCTCCTAGCTTTCAGTCATCTGCAAACTTGGTTAGCCAGAGGCCTTTTGTGTTAGCCTGTACTTCAGAGAAGTAGATACCAAACAGGAGAGGTCCCAGGACGGAACCCTGTGGTACTCCACTTGTCACTACTTTGAAGTCAGATTTGAAGTCTGCAACTTTTACAGTGTGGGTTCTGTCAGTGAGCCAGTTGGCAACCCATCTTGTGATGTAGGGATTTATACCTAGTTTAGTGTGTTTAGCAATAATTCCAGAATGGGGATGGTGTCGAAAGCCTTGGCGAGGTCAAGATAGGCTGTGTGAACCACCTTACCCTCATCTACGGCTTTGGTGACTGCCTCAAAGAAGTCAATCAGATTCAGGAGGCATGATCTGCCTTTCACAAACCAGAACTGGGTGGGATCCAGAGTTTGGAGGTTACCACTGTCTTTGTTTATGAGTTCCATGATGATACGTTCCATGGCCTTGCAGACCAGGCTCGTCAGGCTAATAGGTCGATAGTTCCCAGGGTCAGTGGTGGCTCCCCCTTTGTGGAGTGGGATAACTGTTGCTGTGTGCCATTCAGTGGGCATAAAGCCTGATGCGAGGCTATTATTGAACATGGTGCTTAAGTGGGGAGCCAGTTAATTCTGAAGTTCATGCAAAATGCAGCCTGGGATGTTGTCTGGTCCCATGGATGCTGTGTTTTTGGCTTTAGAGAGTGCAGCTTTTACCTGCGTAGTTGTGATTAGAGGGACTCTGCATTCTTCCTGTATAGATATAGACCCTTTAGGGGGTGAGGGGGGTAAAGTTAGCACTGAACCTGTCTGCCAGGATGTCGGCAATATCAGTTGGTTCTGTAATTTTTGTGCTGTTGTGCTGTAACTCAAAGCAGATTTGGGTGTTGCCATCGAGATTCTTGACATAGCTATAGAATGCTTTATGGTTGTCCTTAGAATTAGTGGCGATTTTGTTTTCATAGCTAGCTTTGGGGGATCTTATAAGGGATCTCAGCTTCTTACTGAGGCTGACCAGGAAGCTCCTCCACTCATGGGATTTTACTCTCTTTTGCAACAGTTTGTTCCTTCTGTTGTACAGTTTGTTTATGGCAGGGGACCAGCAGACTGGCTTCCTTTTTTTGGAGGACAGCGTCTTGGTTCTGTTTGGGATAGCACGATCCATGCACTCATGTAAGTGCTTACAGAGTGCATTTGTGTAGGATTCAGCAGTTGTAACTTTATTGTCCATCTGCATGGGTGTCATGAAGTTCACCACTTCTATCTTAAGAAGCATGAAGTTGGCTTTAGAGAAATATTTTACCATGGTTTCTTTAATGGGAGGTGGGGACGGGATGTGGATATCAAGGGTGATTAGCTTATGGTCGGATCGGACCAACGAGGAGTTTACTTCAGGTGTGGAACACCGGTCACTCATGTTGGTAATGACTAGGTCCGGGATATTGTTGCCCCTGGTGGGGGTGTGGATAAGTTGATCGAGGGCATTGGAGTTTATGAATTCCAGAAAGCGTTGAGCTAAGGAGTTGGTACACGAGTAGTTTTCCCAGTTAATGGTGGGGTAGTTGAAGTCACCCATTATTAGGGTGTTTGGTTGAACCCTAATATTTTCTAGTACATCAAGAAAAGAGGAGTGGGAATATTGGGGCATGGTGGGGGATCTGTAGCAAGCTACAATTTGGATTGCAGTTTTTCCCAGAGTTAGTTGCACTTGGATAACCTCTAATGCATTATGCTGAGCAACTAGCCTGGAGGTGTGGATATCCTTAATGAATATGGACACACCTCCGCCTTTGGTGTTTTGGTCCAGATTACATGGCCGAAAAGTGTGGTATGAGTTATAGCCTGGTAGTTCAGGGGTGCTCTCTGGAGCCTTGAGCCAGGTCTCAGTCACTGCACATATATCAATGTTCTCCATTTTAAGGAGTGCCTCGAGTGAGCACATTTTGAGATTTAGACTTCTAGCATTGAGTAGCATTACCCTCAGTTTTTGCTTGCCTGTTCATATTACGGTGGTGAATTTGTTATTTGAACCTTGCCTAAAAAAGGCACTATAGGGGCAGCAATTATCTGGAATCCCAGGGTACATAAAGGATACATAAAGGCCTGGTCTCTCCTCATTGGTTGAGCTGATGAGGCCTAGTTTGGCAGACATGGGTTCTTTTGGCAGATCTGGAACTTAAGTGGGTAAGGGTCATTAGGTAAATTAGAACAGGCTACATTAAGGTAGATTTGTACTAAAATGTGCAGAAAGCCATTCATCTTTTATTTACAAGAAAGCTGATAATGAATCTGCATATCTGGAGGAACCTGACTTCCCTCAACACAGACTGTCAAATTCAGAGTGATGATTACTAGCAGAGTTTTCAGAGAAGAAAGAGTCATATACCTTTTTTAGTCCCTTTGGGAAAGGTCTTCCTTGTCCCATTTCAAATCAAGTTGAAGCCTATTTTAGAGATTTCATCCAGGAGTCCTGAGGGTGTAGTCTTACTGGACCCCAATAATACATTTGGGATTATAAAAACAAAGTTATTGTGCCTTCATTTGCACTTTTAAATTTTACTTTTGGAAATGATCTTTTTTTACTCATTATATATTAATTAAAGGATACATATTTTGCTAAGAATTTGGCAGATAGAGTGTGTGTTCATTAAATTTAGTTAAATACTAAGGAACTCATCAAAAATCCTTTTATTTCTTATGGATATTGAGATACTGCTTTGTATCCTTAAGGTTATACCAAACTGTACTGGTTATTGACTCATCCCTCAAAAGAGCCCCAGTGTGTCACAAGATACCCAGAAGGCTTTCAGATGCTTTCCAGGCCTCCTATAAAATATAAAGCCTCATCAATTGTGAGATTGTCAGTTGTTTTGTTTCAAGGCAGACTGAAGATTCTGGTGAGTAGTGGATTTGACAGTGCTTCCATTTTGATTCATTATATAATCCCATGTTCTACTGGGATATGATTCTCCAAAAAAACAGAAGGAAGGAAGATGACTTAATGCAAAAACTGGGACAGAGTGGACTGTCTTATGAAAAATTCAACAAGACCAAATTACTTTCAGATTTATTTATTATTTCAGTTATCTTCTGTGGGTTTTCCTACACACATGCACAAACACACGCACACACACACACGCGCGCACACACACACACACACACACACACACACACACACACACACACACACACACATTATATACACACACACACAAACACACACACACACACACACACACACACACACACACATATATATATATATATATATACATATGCACAAACACACACACATATATATATGTATATATATATATATATATATATATATATATATATAGATATATATATATATATATATATATATATATATATATATACAGATAGATATGGGTCTACTTCAACCCATCAAAAGCTCACTTTTGCGAATCATGAGTGAGCGAATCCACTTCAGCGAAAGTGTATTTCAGTGAAGATGCACTTTCACGGATTTTACTTCACCGAAGCAAGGTACAGTGGTGTAAGGGATTATACCCTTTTCCTCACTGCAGAGCAATCTCGAAGTTGGACTATTCAAGTAGTGGGGGGATGGGGGTGGGGGTGATCACCCCCTGCAAAAATGTGTGTAGTAAGTTTTATTTCTGTTGTTTTTTGTTGATTGGTGAAGTGAAATTCACAAAAGTGCATTTTCGCTGAAATGCACTTTTGTTGAAGTGGATTCACTCACCTGCTATTCGCAAAAGTGAGCTTTTCATAGGTCTAAGTAGACTCATATGTGTGTGTGTGTGTGTGTGTGTGTGTGTGTGTGTGTGTGTGTGTGTGTGTGTGTGTGTGTATGTGTGTGTGTGTGTGTGTGTACATACAGTTAACCTGATCATGTATGTAAAATTTTGTTTAACTTGTAAGGTCCTCTGTTCCTTTATCCTGTGTCACTTGGTTTTAGTAGGCAGATTTTCTGAGGCACTTTAAACTTCCACTTCAGGCTTCTTGTTTTGCTTAATTAAGGATGAGTCTTGTTTTAACTACTTTGTTGAATCCTTTGTTGGGTTATAATAGAAGGTTTTAGTTCTACTTTATTGTAGATTTTGTTGTTTTATGACTTTTCTTTTTGACTTTTGTTTTTACACAATCATATGCTACTAGACATTATAAGACATGCTGAATATAATCAGCTTTATTCTAATATATTGCCTTGGGAAGAACTGCATTAATACAGACACAATATTGAACCTTTTAAGTTTAGAATGTGATATGTTTGGGAACGAAATCAGTTGCAGTTCAGCACTGGTGACATTCATAAGACTCATGATAATATAAACACAATCCACATTATCAGTGTGGTTAGCATGATACTGCTCCCGGTGTCTGAAAGTCCTTCACTGTTATGATAGTCCTTTTGAAAATTATGCCTGCATAGTGAATTGTGCACACTATTTTCTTCTTTACTTCTAATATAACTGCTTGTATTAAATTGTATTCCATCTATAATAATACAGCACCACTTGTCAGTGTGTGTTTT
>NC_056737.1:1447710312-1447836778 GCF_019279795.1 Protopterus annectens
TCAGAGGCTGAAGGAACATATTAGTAAACACTTTTATGAAATACGTAAAAAGAATGATATGAATGCTCTGGCTAAGCATGTGATGACATTTCCTGAACATCGGTTTCTCTTTAGAGTTTTACAACCAGTGTATGACAGTGTTAGAGGGGGCGATGTTAATAACTTTCTTGAACAAAGAGAACTTCATTGGATTTTGAGGTTTCAGGCACATAAACATCCAGGACTAAATAATGGTGTTTGTATCAAGCCTGTATTAAAGGGACGCAGACTAAAGAAAGTCTAAGTCTTGTATTTTGTACCTTTTAATCTTAATTGATTGTTATTGCTGTATGCTGCTGATTGGTTGTCACAATATATTTGAATTGATGATTTTTATCTGTTTTTAGAAGATCTGATGAAGCTTACTTGATACACGAAAGCGCTTTTCGTATTTTATGGTTTATGTTTCTATTAAAAGTTTTTATTGCCATGGCTGTCCTACTGGTAATTTATTACCTATTTTGCCTACTTTCCACCTGGGACATTTGATTTTTGTTGGTGATTCTGTTCTTATTATCTTGGGTGAATACTGAGTACCAATAAGTGATGTGTGAACCAGAAATTAAAACTAAATGCCAAGAAAAGCAGATCTAAGTCCTTTGTCAAAACTGGGCACCCATGCACCAACCACGCTGATGATTCCACTTTGAATGTCCGGTCCCTCATTAGGGACCCAGGCACTCTTGTTGATAATGGACTATCCTTTGTTCACAATGTCTGCAATGTTGTTAGAAAATCCTTTTACCTAGCCATACTAATCACAGTGCTATTTCTTCCAGATTAAAGGACGCTATCATCTCTCTTAGAGTATAATGTCCCTTTGGATTGCACTTGTCCAAGCATTTGACCATGCTCTAGAGACTGCAGAATTGACTCATTAACATAACCAAGGGAATGTTTTCCTTGAGCTACCCAGACTGCCTTAAAGCACTCTCTTTCTTTTCTGTTTCCTACATAGTCTTGAGAAAAGACTACTGTCTTATTGTGATCTCCTGCACATCTGCAAAACTAATAATACCCTAAAAATCTACACAAGAGATCTTAACTTGCACCAAAACATATATAGAATTCACTGGTGAGATAGATATATATCCCAGAGAATACATCTTTTATGAAATAGACTTCTTTTGGATATAAAGCAAAGTTGTTCCCTTATCTTCTTTAAGTGTGACCTGAATGACTGGATGGGAAGTCACAAATACATCCCAAGTCTGGCCTTTCAAGTCCTCTTTGAAAGAGATTGAATCTACTAATTGTCGTCTGGACTAGCAGTGTGGTATTAACCTATGGACCTGCGGGCAGTGTTCAGACATATGAAGGTTCATATTCAAGTTATGTAAGTTTCTCTTTTAAAACACAATTACACAAGTAGAACATTAATCAAAACAGGGTACTATAATAGATAAATAAAGAAAATGGTTAAACTTCATATAAAAAATTGAAAAGGTAAATTTTAAGTGAACTGTTGAAGTTGTCAGATGTTGCAATTACATCAAGGCATTATGGTAGGAGGTTCCAAAAGTATTGTCCTTGATGTGCAAGAAAACCATACCACTAGTTCATGTAGCTGGACTATAAGAACCTCAAATAATCCATGATTAATTGAGTGAAAATTATGAGCAAGTCAATGACAGTTTATATTTATGTATGTATTTATTTATGTACTTATGTATTTATTTATTGACATTTGGTGACCAGGAAAGTCCATCTGGCTCAGGAAGCCATTTTCAGTGGAGGCCTGGGAAGAAAAGCTCCAGCAAATACAGAACATTTACAAATTTATACAACTGAGTTGAAAGTAGCATTTATACAGCAATTATACATGTATGAGTTTAAAAAGTTAAGTTGAGTCAATGCAATAGTAAAACACACAATAATAAAACATGACAGTAGGGTATGAGTAGTTGTTATTAATATCAAGTTGAAGAGCTTAGAAAAATATAGAATATGGGGATAGAGCACAGAAATATTAGATGTGTGGAAGTAGAAGTATTTTCAGTTAAGGATAGTAGGAGTTGTACATAGAAAACTCCAGTGGTGGTGCTGCGATAGCATTGTCGCCTCATAGTAAGATGTTGTCCTGTTTGATTCTCAGCTAAAGCGTCTTCTGTGTGGAGACATGCATGAATGGGCATACCTTCATTGAAGGTTGTGCATCAGAGCTGGCAACTTGGCACGTAAAAATCTACTGCTAATCATTAGCGGACCGGAGTTCCACTGTGGCGACCCCTAACCAGGAAATGCCAAAAGACACAACAACAACAAGGCATGATTTATTTAGGGGCAGCCATGGCGGTGCAGCAGTTAGCATTGCCACCTCACAGCAAGAGGTTCTCCGGTTTGATCCTCAGCTGGGGTGCCTTCTGTGCGGAGTCTGCATGTCCTCCCTGTGGTTGCGTGGGTTTCCTCCGGGTGCTCCAGTTTCCTCCCACATCCCAAAGACATGCTGTAGGTTGATTGGACACTCTAAATTGGCCCTAGGTGTGAGTGTGTGCGTGTGTGTGTGCCTTCTGTGGAAGGTTGGGTGCCGGGCTGGCAACTCAACACTGTAAAACTCCACTGCCAATCATGAGCAGACAGGTGATCCACTGTGGTGACCCCTAACCGGGAAAAAGCCGAAAGAAGAAGAAAGGAGTAGTACATAGAAAAAAGGAAATACCTAGAATAGTGCAAGAAAAAGAGATTAACATGACAGTAATACTATGTAGTATATAATATTATATTGTGAAAGATTTAATTTGGAGAAATAATAAAAATCATGTGTGATTCACTTGGAATATCCCATTATAGCAGGTAGGGAGAAAGACAGAAGAGTAAAAGGAGGGAAGAAGGCAGATTATGAGATAGAATGTGATCAAAGCAGAAGGCAAGTAGAGCAGGGAGATTAAGGGTGAGAGTGGAAGAGGTGAGGAGGAAGAAAGGTAGTAAGAAGTTATGAGGATTGAGGATGGACAGGTGGATGAAGCAAAGTTAAACGTAATTATCTGTTTGGAAAGGAGCAAGTGCTTCTATGAGTGTTAATGAGGTAATTTTTTAGTGTGAGCTTGAAAGTCTTAAGTGATTCTATGGCACTGATATTTGTGGGTAAGCCATTCCATACTTTTGCAATAGTATAGGAATAAAGACTATGACCAGCAATTTTGTTAAGTTTGTATACAGTTAAAAGTTGTATATTTTTGGAATGGACAGTTCTTGAAGGAGTATAGAAAAGTAAGATAGGTTTCAAGACAGGGCAGCTTTGTGGTTTACACATTATCTTGTGCACAAAGGATAGCTGTAGAAAGTCAAGATGATGGGGGAATCCAAGCCAGTTTAATTCATTAAAAGTGCTCCTACTACTATTGGAACTATCTGGGTATCTTTCTTCCACACTGATCTTGTTTCTGACTGCAAATCCTGATATTTTATGACTTTGTGTCTCTCTGTATGCAAGACACTGTAGTCACTGGGTGTGGTGATTTCAATGATCAATGCTACTTTTGTCTTCTTTTCTTAGATCACTATATCTGGTTTACTAGCATCTGTCTTTTGAACTGTTGGTAATGGATGATCCCATGTGATGTAGACTTCTTCATTTTCTATGATGTTTTGTGACTCATGTTTCCAGTGTTTTTCAGCCACTTCAGTGCCATAATGTTTGCACAACCCCCAGTGCAACAGTCTAGCTACATTATTATGCTTTTCAGTGTACAATCCTTCTACCATTACTATGTTGCAACCAGCAAAGAGGTGTACAACTGTTTACAATTCTGTTTTACAAAACTTACATTTGTCTGTTTCTCCCACATGTTCAATGGATTTTGTAAGCCAATGTGTATGTAGCCCACTGTCTTGGGCCAGCAATATTAACCTGTCATCTCTTGGGTTAAATTTGCCTCTCCATAACCATTCTTGCATTCATTCCTGATCAACATGAGGTTCTTCCAGAAGTTTTCTATACGTGCAACTATATTTGTGTATTTTCCACATTTCTTGCCTTCTCACTTGGTCCTTCACCTTATATTTTTTCTTTTGTTTTTTGGCACAGTTGCTGTTTGATTTTTATCTACTTGTGGTTTGCTTTCCATTCCTGCTTGATGCTGATATGCTTCTGGTAGCCTAAGCAAGGAAGTCATCTCAAATTTATTCTCCTCATGTTTCAAAACTTTCACTACATTTGGGTCTTGTGATGTCAGCAGATTTGTGTGGAGTCCTACGATTGCAGATCTAAACATGTAATGAATTTCAAGGAGGCCCATCCCTCCTTCAGAACAGGGAATATACAATCTTGGTATGCACTTACTTTTTATAAATCATTTGGTGAGCATTAAGCATCCTTCTTGTTTTCTTATCTAATCTATCCAACACATTTTGGGGACAGTCAATCACTCCAAAACTGTAAATTAGGATAGGACGAGCAAATTGGGTTTATAGCATGGATTTTGTTTCTAGATGTCAACACTGTTTTCAGGATTAATTTAAAGTATTCTAAAATATTCCTTACCAAGTTTTATTCACATTTGTTCATGTTTTATTTTGATCTTTCATCAATTCCCAAATATTTATGCACTCCCTCTTTCTCTAGTTCTTTTATATCACATTATTGTCCCAAACTGATGTTTTCTTGGTGTTGCAGTTTTCCTACTTTAAAGGTTGTTTTTGCACATTTATTAAGGCCAAATGGCATTCTTATATCATCTGAAAAAGTTTTGACAACTTGCAGCTGTGCTTTCAGTTCCTCATCTGATGAGCTATACAATTTTAAATAATCGACAAAGAGAAGATGAGATGTTTTTACGCTTTGTTGTTTTCTAGGAGACAAATTAAAGACATGGCCTAGCTAAGTAGGCAGCATAATGGGTTGAGGGCAAGGCAGAATAGCAGCAGTGACAGAGAGTCACCCTGGAATATCCCCCTTCGGATTTTTATCCCTGCAATAATAATTTGTCCTTTATCATGGCTTAATTGCAAAGTGGTCTGCCACAGTTTCATGATCACTGTAATGCAGTTAATCAGTGTAGGATGTATCTTATATATTTTTAAATATTCTTTTATCCATGAATGTGGGATACTGTCAAATACTTTTTTGTAGTCAATCCATGCCCTACTTAAATTCTTCCCCTTTTTACAGTTCTACACTATGACACTATAAGCCATTGACACTATAAGAGTGTTGAGAGCGATAAGATGTACCTGTAGCAAATTTGATTATTTTATAACAGCAAGACTGAAGCTTATTCATTATGGACATGTACATGTGTAGGTTGGTGAAAATGGGGGTACCATAAATGAGGGAGGGGAACAAAAAAGGTATTGGCAAGTGTTTCTTTGGGAGGTATATCCATAAAATGTTTATGTCTGTTTAGTATTCCTAGTTTGAAATGTATTTCTTTAATGTTGTTATGTATGTGTTTTTCAAATGAGACTTTACTGTCGATGGTGATGCCCAATAGCTTTGCAAGAGTTACAATTTCAATCTCTGTGTTGTTTTGTGAGTATATTTTGAAATCATAAGCGAGTGATTTAGGTGAGAACAATAGAAGTTTTGTCCTGTTGGGATTGAGGAGTGTGTTCCATTTAGCCAAGATTCAATTGAGGTGAATGTGTCTTGTATTTTTTGGAAAATGTGTTGGAGGTTGTCTGAGGAGGAGATGATGGTGGAATCATCAGCATATTGGATAAGCGAGCTATGAAGGGAGGCATTGCATAGATTATTAATAAAAATATTGAACAGTTCCAGGAATGGATCCTTGTGGTAAACCTGTTGTATTATCCTGATATTGATACAGACTACCTTGCCATCTTACAGATTGCTGTTTATTGGTTAAGTAATTAGCAAACCATTTTTGGAAGGATTAAGAGCAATTCACTGTAGAAGGTTGTTGTAGAGGTTTGTGATGTGATACTATGTCAAAGGCCTTTGACAAATCTAGTAAAATTACTGAAGTTATTTGGCCAGACTCTAAGGCTTTGTTAACAGCATCCATGAAGGAGATGAGAGCAGTGGTTGTGCTATGTGCAGGTAGGTCAAAAACCATGTTGGATGGATGCAAGAAGATTGTTATTAGTAAGGTGGTTAAGTAGTTGTATGTGAATACATTTTTCCAACAATTTGAATAGAGAAGAGAAGGAAGAGAGGGGTCAATGATTTGTTAGTTTGTTGTTTTTTCCTTCCTTTTGAAAGGGGATTATGATAGATTTCTTCCAGAGGTTAGGGACTTGGACTCTATAATTGATCGATTGATCAGAATGCTGACAGGGTAGGCAATTGCATCTGTAGCAAGTTTTAGATAATTTGAAGGAAGATTGTCAGAGGAAAGGGAACAAAGTTTTAGTTTGAGAATAAGCTTGTGTATTAATGAAGTAGATAAGGGTTGTAGTGAGAAAGGAGGAGATGGAGTTCTCTATATGGAAGTGCCATGGTGAGGGGAGGTAGAAGTGGTAGTGTTGTTATTTGATGTTTCAGAGTGGTGAGGAATAAGATTTTCTGTGGAGTTAGAGTTTGTATTGGAAGTAGAATTGGTTACAAGTTTAAGTATGCTATCAATGAAGTTGGTATTGAACATGTTTGCTATTTGGTATGGAGCTTTATCTGGGGAAGGTAATGGATTTTGTATGGCACCTGGTGTATGGAGGGCTGAAATGGATTTCCAGAACTTTTTGGGGTTATTGTTGTGGCTGAACAATTGTTGGGAGAAGTATTTTGTTTTTTTGTTGTTAGCAATGACTAGTTTTTTGCTTTATTACTTAGCTGCTTATATATTAGTAGATTTGTGTTGTTTTTATTTTTGTGACAATCTTTCCAGGCTCAGTTCATAGGTTCATAGGTTCATAGGTTGGTACTAGGCTATTGACCCTAGGGCCTATACAAGCCTAGTCATAACAATTCCCTGGCTATTTCTTCCCACACTAATTACTTCCCTGGACCCCTGTCTGATGTGATCCTTGGGGTGAATTTCCTTTCTTCCGTCCAATCATCAAGGTTCCTTTTGAAGAGAGCCAAAGAGGTGCTCTGCTTGACATGTATGGGAAGTCCATTCAAGAGTCAGGGGAGTCTCTGGGTCAGGAACCTATCCCTCCAGCATGTTTTTTTTATTGTGATGACAATGTTTAGATCCCTGGAGCATGTGGCTCTGAGGGATTGGGATTTCTTTAAGTGTAGCATGTCCAACAGCTCTGGGTTTGACATGGCCTTGCATGTTAAGCAGAGATCACCTTGGCGTAGACGATATGTGACAGAGTATAGCTGGAGTTTTTTAAGGCGGTCAGCATAGGGCATCTGCTTTAGGCCTGTGATTCTTTTAGTGAGGTATTTCTGCGGCCTTTCCAGTTATTGCAGATGTCTTGAGAGGTACATACCAAATGGGGCATTATATTCTATAGTGGGTCTAATGAGGGATGAGTACAGTGGGACAATGACATCCTTTTTTCTGGATGAAAAGCCCTTAGTGATGAGGTGTGCCACATAAAAGGATTTCCTGACTGTTGTGGCGATGTGGTTATTGAAGGTGAGACCACTGTCCACCTGTGTCCCTAAGTCTCTTATCACACTTTGTTTAGTGTACTGACACCTATGTGGTAATTCATGGGTACATGTTTTTTCCCAAAGGGTATAACTATACATTTCTTGGCATTGAGCTTGAGCCCATAGCTCTGGCACCAAGCATCTGTTTCTGTAAGTCCCTTTTGTAGAGTATCCACATCATTTGGGGATTCGATAATGGCTCCCAGTTTGCAGTCATCTGCGAACTTTGTTAGCCAGAGACCCTTAGTGTTGGCCTGTACTTCAGAGATGTAGATGCCAAACAAGAGAGGTTCCAGGACTGAAGCCTGAGGTACTCCACTTGTCACTTGTCTGGAGCTGGATTTGGAGTCAGCTACGTTTACAATGTGGGTTCTGTCAGTAAGCCAGTTGGCAACCCAGCAAGTCATGTAGGGATTAATGCCCAGTTTAGTAAGTTTATCTATAATTCCAGGTGGGGGATGATGTAAAAGGCCTTGGCGGGGTCCAGATAGGCTGTGTGGACTGCCTTACCCTCGTCCATGGCTCTGGAGACTGATTTGAAAAAGTCAATTAGGTTCAGGAGACAAGATCAACCCTTCATGAACCTAAACTGGGTGGGGTCCAGTGTTTTAAGGTTGCCAATGTCTTTGTTTATAAGTTCCATGATAATACGTTCCATGGCCTTGCAGATCAGGCTCATCAGATTGATGGGGCGGTAGTTCCCGGAATCCAAGGTGGATCCCCCCTTGTGGAGTGGGATAACTGTAGCTGTGCGCCACTCAATGGGCATGAAGCCTGAGGTGCGGGTATGATTAAACATGACACTTAGGTGAGGTGCCAGTTCATTTTATAGTTCATGTAGTACACAGCCCGAATGTCATCTGGTCCCATGGATGCTGTATTCTTAGCTTTGGAGAGTGTGTTTTATACCTGTGTGGCTGTTATTATCAGAATTTGGCAATCTTCCAGTATTGAGATGGGCCATTTGGGGGGTGAGAGGGGGGTAAAGTTGGAACTGAAGCAATATCCTTGGGATCAGTATATTTAATGCCATTCTGTTGTAGCTCAGAGCAGATCTGAGCATTGCCATTTAGATTCTTGACATAGTTATAGAATGCCTTGTGGTTGTCTTTGGAATCTTTGGCAATTTTATTTTTGCAACTAGCTTTGGAGGATTTTATGAGGGATCTCAGCTTCTTACTGAGGCTGATAAGGGAGTTTTTTGCATCCTGGGATTTTCCTCTTTTCTGCAACAGTTTTTTCCTTTTGTTGTAAAGTTTGTTTATGGCAGAAGACTACCAGATTGGCTTCCTTTTTTTGGAGGAGAGCATATTGGTTCTATTTGGGATGGCATGATTCATGCATGAGTGGATGTGCTCGTACAGTGCTTTAGTGTAGGACTCATCGGTCGAACTTTCAGTTCCCGTCTGCATGGGTGTCATGAAGTTTGTAACTTCTGACTTGAGTAGCATGAAGTTGGCTTTGAAGAAGTTTTTTATGGAGGTTTCCTTACTGGGGGGTGGGATGTGGATGTTAAGGGTGATTAGCTTATTGTAAGACCTGACCAACAAGGGGGTGACCATAGTCTTAAAACTTAGAATGTTATAATATTGAACCCTTTAGAGTGAACGCTGGAAATAGCGAAGCTGCAGAACACCAAATACTTTCCTATGGAAAGTATTCAGTGGGTCATTTCTGCAGCTTCGCTATTTCCCCGACTGTGGAGCAAAGGTTACGGACCGGGTTAAGTTAAGTGTGAGAACGAAGGTGAGTGTGAGATAGGGACCTTAGGGTTAGGGAGCAGGTAAGGTGAGTGTGCAATAGGGACCTTAGGGTTAGGGAGTGGGTAAGGTGAGTGTGCAATATGGACTTTAGGGTTAGGGAGAGGCTAAGGTTAGTGTGTGATAGTTAGGGACCTTAGGGTTAGGGTTGGGTTAAGGTAAGTGGATAGCTAGTGGTGCATGTATGGTTTAGTGTACGGTTTTGTGAAGTGTATGTGTGTGTGTATTATTTGTTTTGGTGTGCTTGTGTTGTGTGTATGTTTGTAGGGAAAAAAAATTTGCTATTCTGACTGTTTGGTATTCTGGTGTTTCGCTGTAATGGGTTCGATATTATAACATTCGAAGTTGTAAGACTTCGATGTTATAATATAGACCCAGGTGTGTAGCATTGATTTCCTAAGTTGGTAATGACCAGGTCTAGGATATTAGAGCCCCTGCTGGGACTATGGATTAGTTGATCCAGGGCATTGGAATTTATGAATTCCAAGAACCACTGGGCAAAGGTGTTGGTACATGAGTAGTTTTCCCAGTTAATGGCAGGGTAATTGAAATCATCCAGTATTAGGGTGTTTGGTTGTATATTAATATTTTCCAGTATGTTTATAAAGGTGTAGTGAGAATCTTGGGGCATGGTGGGGGATCTGTAGCAAGTTACAATTTGTATTGCAGTCTTACCTTGTGTTAGTTGCACCTGGAGAATTTCAGCTGCATTGTGTTGGGCAACTAACCTGGTGGTGTGAATATCCTTGGTGAATATGAACACTCCTCCACCTTTAGTATTTCGATCCTGGTTTGGTGGCCGAAAAGTGTGGTAAGAGTTGTAGCCTGGTATTGCAAGGGTGCTTTCTGGAGCCTTGAACCAGGTCTCATTTACTTCACAGATATCGATGTTCTCCATTTTTAAGAGTGCCTCGAGAGAGTGCATTTTGAGGTTTAGATTTCTAGCATTGAGTAGCATTACCTTCAGATTTTGCATGCTTGTACCTGTTATGGTGGTGGTTTTGTCCTTTGAACTTTTCCTAAAAATGGCACTATAGAGGTGGAAAGAGCCTTAGCCAGTAACCTGAATCCCAGGGGCGACAGGTGCAGACCATCTCTGGCAAAGCATCATGGTCTGTCGATCATGTCATCCCAGGCAGACAGATACTGGATCCCCTTTGAATGACAGCAGAAGCTTAGCCAATTGCTGAAGTCAATCATTTTGTCCTTATATTGTGGCATCATTCTGGGCGAAGGCAGGATGCTACTCAGGGCTAGGGTTATACCTGCCTGGGCCACATGATCCGAGAGCTCTTCCATGTCTCTTTTCATGTAGTCCAGGGAGGTACATCTCAAGTCATTCACTCCAACATGGACAATGACAGAGTCATATTTGTACTTGTTGTGGAGTGACTTGAGTGCATGAGTTATGTGGTGGATCCTGGCACCCGACAGGCAGCTCACTGTAATTTTCTCCTTGTTCAGCCTGGTGAGTGGGACATCAGTGTGCCTGACTATAGAGTCACCTATAACTAAAGTGTTAGGTACATTGTCTTGCCTTAGGGGCTGTTGCTGCGTGGCACACTGGTGTTGTGAGCTAGGTGACACTTTGGTTGTGACTGGTGTTTGCATTTCAGCTTTGGAGGTCCTTGTTGCTTGGGCAGGTTACAGTTAACAGCCTTTGCATATGTGTGGGTGTTGGTGGTGTGAGTTTAGAAGGGCTATGTGTTGCTTGAGGTGTAGTGCAGGTGTTAACCTTCTCCTCTTGACTGTCTAGCACAATCTTGGGAAGAGAAAGCTTTGCTTCCAGTTTGGCTATGTAAGTGCATCTCTTACAGGTTGTAGTGTTGGGTGGTAGGAGGAGAGGGTTGTCTGTGTACATGGGGCAATTGCTGCATTGCCCCAGTATGCCCAGATTCACCAGGTGGACAGGAGAAATCAATGGAAACTGACCCTTGGGCATGCCTGGTTTGGTGCTTTTTTTTTGAAAAGTACAGGAGCTGTTTTCCCTTACCTTAGCAAGGTACTCTGCAATTATAGGCTGTTTCTGGCTTGTAATATTTGTTTTGTTTATTTGGTTAGCCAGGGTACATGGTTTGTTTTTGTTCTTTTTGTCCGGAGAGGAGCTAGGTCATTAACGGTGTCCAGAAAGAGTTTGTTGAAGTGGCAGATGGTGTTATCTAGTAGTAATCTTTTTAATGAGGACCAATTTATAGTTTTTAAGATGCTATTAAATAATTGTTGATTGAAATTAGTTAAGTTTCTGGATGTTTTGTAAGTGTGGGATTTAGGTAATTGGAGGGAGGTTCTACAGGTGTATGCAGGTAGGTGATCACTTAAGATATTAGGAAGTATACTGGAATTAGAATATTTGAGTGGTTGCTATTTTTTATTTTGGTAGGACTGGTGACAAGTTGTACAAAACCATAAAGCTGATGCTATTTGATGGAGAGTCGGTGATTACATTTTGCCAACTGACATTAACATCACACATGATGACTGTTTCATTGGTGATATTTTCAGTTATTCAGGAGAGAAAGTCTTCAAATATTGGAATATTTTGATGAGGGGTATATACACTACAGCAATACATATTTGTTTAGTATTGTTTATTTGTAACTATGCAATAAGAATGTCTGCATTACTAAAGGATGGAACAGGTTTGGAGAGTGGTAGAATAGTGTAGGTGTTACAATAGATTATTGCTACGCCATCAGCTTTCTTATGGATTTTATTAGTTCTTAGTATGTTAAATCCTGGAGGAACTATTTCTGTATCTTGAATGTGAGGTTTTAACCAAGTCTTGGTCACTGCTAGTATGCCTGGGAAATATTGTGTTAGCCATGAATGAAATTCAGTTATTTTGTTGCATATGCTATGTATGTTGAGTGTTACTAGTAACAGATATTTAGAGAGGGGTGATTGAACGGAGATAAATGTTTGAAGGGGTCCTGGGTTAGGGTTAATGTTCCGATATTAGGAAAGTTTAAGGAGGTGGGGGAAGAATTGGCTAAGATGGGTGGATTTTATAGCATGCTTAGAAATTGTGGGGATTTAGTAGTTAAAGGATATGAAGTTTAGTTAAGGTGTATAGGCTTGAGCTCAGTTAGGCTGGTAGATATAGTTGAGAAGCTATTTGTGTGCACTTCAAAATATAACGGCAGATTGGAAGTTTTTACTGATGTGACTGTTAGAGTGCATTTAAGGGAAGTGTCATGTATCAGTTTAAATGTTTTTTTATATAATGGGGTCCCGAGATGTGAATGTATAGATAAATCGTGTTGAGGGATTCATAGGTGATAAGATATTGAAAGGGTAGCCAGTACAGTTTTCATAAAACAGGTATAATGGGTGATATCTAGATACTCCTGTGAGTAGCTGGGCAGCAGTGCTCTGCACCACCTGTAGTCAGTCAGGCTTAATATCTGGTAGTCCCAGGGAGGTGGCATTGCTTTAGTCCTGGCGTGAAGAGACCAGGCCATGTACAACTATGGGTAAACCAACAGATGGAATAAGATTCCTAATTAGTGATATGTTCCTCATATGATGACAAAAAGATTAGAAACCTGATTCTTAAAAGGTAAGCCATTCATCAAGTATCACTCTTAGATTCCACACTTTTGAGATAAATTCCAGCATGTTACCACTGCAAATAGCAACTGCTAAAAGAAATGAAGCCAACAAATTATGCATGGTGACATTAATGGTTACTGCAATCATCTTACTGGTGTTAAGCGAAAAAATGTTATCAAGTATCCAATTGTGGGTCCATTCCAAGTCCAAGTAACATTTATTTAGTACTGCCATAGAATGTAAAATAAGAAGAGGCATGCTGCATGTTGTTAGCATAAGAAGTGAAAGCTGGACCACTGCTTTGAATGGCATCCCTTAGTGAGAGCTATATACATTGCAAAAACAATGAACCAGTAATAGAACCCTGCAGAACCCTGCATGTCAATGGTAAGATAAGGAGGAGTTAACTTTTGGCAAAACTTACTGGCTGTGACCAGTGAGAGAGAAGGCATGCTGCTGTCATACAACATATGAGATAGTACAATAGTGGGTCAAAAAATCTTGTAAGTTATAGTTGTCCACCATGTCTAATGTTTATTAGGGGAGTTCTATGAGGACAGGATGCATTAACATTACTGATCATTTGCTGCTGGGAAGTCATTCAGTACTCTAACAATGGTGATCACTTTATTATGCCTAGAATAAAATCTAGACTGGTAGGGATCCATTAACACACACTCATACACACACACACACACACACACACACACACACACACACACACACACACACACACACACACACACACACACACACACACACACACACACACACACACACACACACACACACACACACACACACACACACACACACACGCACATACACACACACAAAGAGTATATCCAACCTTTTTGAAGATCTTACTGACAAAAGTTAGATTGGAAATAGGTCTGTAATTATTCAAATTATCATCATCAAGCTCTGACTTCTTGAGATGGAAGTAAGTCTATAATTATTCAAATTATTTTCATCAAGCCCTGACTTCTTGAGATACGACTAACTTAAGTTTCATTTAAATCTGAGGGAAAAACGCAAGTCTTATGGTATTAGGGGAATCACAAGTCAGGTATGTAAAAGGTAGATCATCTGCTGATCACTGGAGATAAATGTTGAACTTTATCAGTTGGTATGAGAGGGAGAAGATATAAGGAACAGGAATAGTATGATGGGAACTTTATAGCAGGTCTTGGGGAAGGAAGGGACATAGCATTAGTGGTTTGTATAAATAGCTAAGTACATACATTAGGGTAGATGGTGTGTGTGGGGGGAGGGAGGGTGGGAGAGTTCTCAGTCAAAGCAAGTTTAGGTACAGGAATCAGACACTGAGGTCTGTTATCTCCATGGAAATTCGATTTATCTGTGGAAAAGTTAACACAATGAATAAATAGGCTAATAGACAGCTAGAGACAAAGAGAAAAGTGAGTACTGCAAACTTATTGGCTAGTGATTGCATGTTACCTCAGGGGATACAGATCCCTGAAGAGTTTGGAAGATAATCAGGATAGCTATATCATCCCAAAAAAATCACTGAGCCTCTGAACCTTGAATTATCTCATTATCTTCTGATCTTCACTTTATATAAAAATGTACCTCTTTCTACTTCATTTTGCTGTTTGCCATATTTATTACTGCTTGTTGGTAGCCTCACTAAACTGATGACAGTATTCAATTGAATCACTGCTTTATTAGTGCTGTCTGTTACTGTTGTGATTTGTGAGCTATTGTTTCAAAGCAATCTACTGATTAACTATATTTCATTGCTATCTACTGCAATTCATTACTTTTAACTGTATTTTACTGCATTTTGTTGCTGTTTAAATGTATTTTTTCATACTGCAAATGCTATTTTTTCACTATAACTGATTAATCTGTACTTCATTGTGATTTTTTCTTACTGAATTCTTAACCTTAATATTGAGTAGCATAGTCTAGATACAGGTCTGCAGCATCCAGAGCTTCAGCTGCATGGTTTTAAACCCTTTTGAGGTATTCCAGCTATACGTTAACTGTTTTTTTTCTGTAAAAAAAAAGCTCTAAGCTTGTTTTCTGCCTTTCCTGTTACTAGAGTAGTGTATCCAGGACTGTTTTGTAAGTTTCTGAGCCCCCCCCCCAAACTTTTTGTGTTAGAGGGAAGCCTTCCCACTTATCAGTGGGAATGATAAGCACTAGGTAGCCTATCTACCACAAGAGGATTGGTTTCTGGCTTTGAAATTGTAGTTTATTGGCTGTCTGGGCAGTTTTTTCTATCCCTTTCAACTTTCTTTTCTCTCTTGCACTTTAATTAGCTTATTCACCTAGCACTTCATCAGGCTTTTTGTAGCAATTATTGTAGCACACATAAGTGCTATCAGCACTAGACGTCCTATAACAAAACAGCTCCAGTACTTAGTAATGATGACCATCCCTCCTGATGTGTCTAAAGGTCAGTTTCCTGTGCTTTCTCCTATTAACCTGGTGAACTTGAGCATTCTGAGGCAGTGTAGCAACTGCCTCACGTACACAGACAACCCTCTTCTCTTATCTCCCAACACTCTTGACTTGTGAGAGATGCACTTATATCTCCAAATTGGAAGCCATGCACTCTCCAGCCAAGACTGGAATAGCTTTTCAAGAGAAAAAGGTCAACACCTGCACCACACCACATAGAACACACAGCCCACCAGAATACCCACGATCACAGTCCTCACATAAAAACACAAACTGCACACCCATCTTCATGGAGGCTTTCAACAGAATTTTACCCAAACAGCAGAGACCTTCAAGACAGAAATGCATTCGACCACCACAACAGAGCACACACCACAAGACACATAGCTCACCTACACGGTGTGCCCCTCAACCTAAACCCCAAAGGTAAAACAGCTTGCCCGATACAATAATTATAGGTGATTTAATAGTGAGGCACACTGATGTCCCACTCACTAGGTTGAATAAGAAGGTAACAGTCAGCTCTCTATCATGTGCCAGAATCCAACACATAAAGCACACACTCAGGTCACTCTACAACAAGTACAAGTATGACTCTGTCATTGTCCATGTGGGTGTGAATGACCTGAGATGCACCTCACTGGATTACATGAAAAGAGACATGGTGGAGCTCTTAGATTATGTGGCCAGGCAGGTATGACCCTAGCACTGAGCAGCATCTTACCATCGCCCAGAATGATACCGCAGTACAAAGAGAAAATGATTGACTTCAACAATTGGCTAAGTTTCTGGTGTCATTCTAAAGGGATCCAGTATCTGTCTGCTTGGGATGACATGATTGATAGACCTCGATGCTTTGCCAGAGATGGCCTGCATCTGTCACCCCTGAGTTTCTGGGTACTGGCTAAGGCTCTTTCCACCCCTATAGTGCCTTTTTAGGCAGTATTCCAAAGACCAAATTAGGACTGTAACAGCTATAAATCAATACAATCTGATGGTCATGCTGCTCAATGCTATAAGTCTAAATCTCAAGATGCACTCACTCGAAGCACTCCTCAAAATGGAGAAAACTGAGATTTGTGCTGTAATGGAGACCTGGTTTAAAGAAGCAGAAAACACCCCTTTACTACCAGGCTATAACTCATTCCACACCTTTCGGCCGCAGAACATGGACCGAAGGTCCAAAGGCAGTGGTGTCTCCATATTCATAAAGGATATGCACACCTCCAGACTAGCAGCCCAGCATAATGCATCTGAGATACTCCAGGTACAACTAACATTGGGTAAGATGGCATTTCAGGGCATAGCCTGCAATAGGTCCCCAAACATGTCCCAAGAATCTCACTCCACATTCCTAACCACCCTGGAAACTATTAAGATCCAACCCAACACTCTCATACTAGGTGAAAACAACTACCACCCCATCAATTGGGAAAACTACTCATGCACCAATGCACTGGCTCAATGCTTCCTAAAATTCATCAGTTCCAGTGCCTTGGACAAGCTCATTCTTACCACCCTAGAGGAAGTAATATCCTTGACCTGGTTATTACTAACATGGGTAACCATTGCTGTACACCAATAGCCAATTCCTTCCTGGTTAGATCTGACCACAAACTAATCACCACGGAAATCCACATCTCGCCCACACCCCCCGCAAATGTATCCATGATGAAAATCTTCTCCAAAGCTGACTGGACTCCTAAAAAAAAGGTGGCTAATTTCACGGCACCCATACCAATGGAAAATAGATGCATGACTGCCAAATCTTACACCAATGCACTGTACGAACGCGTACATAAATGCATGGAACTAGTCATACCCAACAGAATCAAGATGCTCCTCCCAAAAAAGGAAGCCAGTTTGGTGGTCCCCTGCCATTAATAAACTCTACAACAGAAGGAAAAAACTGTTGCAGAAAAAGGTGAAGTCCCAAGACTGGAAAAAATTCCCTTATTAGCCTCAACAAAAAGTTGAGATCCCTCATCCAAACCTCCAAAGCCAGCTATGAAGGCAGAATTGCAGCAGACACTAAAAACAACCACAATACCTTCTACAGTTATATCAGGAATCTCCATGGCAATACCCAAATTTGCTCTGAGGTACTGCACAACGGTACCTCCTATACTGAGCAAACAGATATTGCCAACATACTGGTCAACAGATTCAGTGCCAATTTTACCCCTCTCTCTCCCTCTAAAGGACCAATCTCCATACCAGAAGATTGCCAGGCATCCAGCATTACTGCAGCACAGGTTAAAGCTGCATTGCTAAGGCAAAGAATACAGCTTCCATGGGACCCAACAATATCCTTGGCTGTATTCTACATGAATTACAAAATGAACTGGCACCACATCTGTGTGCTCTGTTCACTCACAGCTTCACCTCAGGCTTTGTCCCTACCAAATTGCACACTGCAACACTCATCCCTCTCTATAAAGGAGGAGCGACTTCAGACCCTGGAAATTATCACCCCATTAGCCTGACAAGTCTGATATGTAAGGCTATGCAGCACATCATCAGGCACCTAATTAACAAGGATATAGAGAATCTCCAAACTCTAGATTCAATGCAATTTGTTTTTATGAAAGGTAGATCATGCCTGCTCAACCTCGTTGACTTCTTTGAGTCAGTCACCAGAGTGGTGGATGAAGGTAAGGCAGTTCATACAGCCTACCGCGATCTGGCAAAGGCATTTGATACCATTCCTCACTCAGGAATTATTGATAAACTTCCAAACTAGGCATCAATCCATATATCATTAGGTGAGTTGCAAATTGGCTCACAGATAGAACCCACAGTGTGAAAGTAGCGGACTCCAAGTCAGACTGTCAACCAGTCATGAGTGGAGTCCCACAGGGATCAGTCCTGGGTCCTCTCCTGTTTGGCACCTACTTCTCAGAAGTCCAGGCCAACATGGATGGACTCTGGCTGACCAGATTTGCAGACGACTGCAAGCTGTGAGACATTATTAACTCCCCAAGTGATGCAGACATCCTACAGAAAGGCTTCACTGAGACCAATGACTGGTGATGAAACCATGGCCTTAAGCTTAATGCCAAAAAATGCGTCGCCATCCTCTTTGTGAAAAACTCAGTTCCCACTAATTACCACATCAGTGGGAGCCCCCTGAACACTGAAAATGTTATAAGAGATCCGGGGATACAGGTTGACAGCACCCTCTCCTTTGACCACCATATTGCCACTGTGGTCAGAAAGTCCTTCTATGTGGCACATATCATTACCGAGGGTTTTGCATCCAGGAAGAAAGAGGTCATCATTTCTTTCTACCCTTCCCTCATTAGACCAATCATTGAGTATAATGTCCCATTCAGCATGTACCTCACTAGACACCTGCAACAGTTGGACAGGCCACAAAAGTACTTCATGAAGATAATTCTAGGCCTTAAACACATGTTCTACATGGACAGACTCAAAAAACTCCAGCTATTCTCTGTCTCATATCGTCTACTAAGAGCTGATCTCTGCTTGACTTACAAAGCCATGTATGACCCAGCTCTGTTAGAAATGCTACATCTAAAGGAGTCCCAATCCCTCCGTACCACATGCTTCAGAGACCTCAACCTCATTAACTGCAATCAACAGAACATGCTGGAGGGACAGGTTCAGAACCCAGAGACTGCACATGCTCTGGAATAGACTTCCCATGCATGTCAACCAGAGCACCTCACTGGCCCTTTTCAAGAGAAATCTTGATGAGTGGATGGGAAATAGAAAGTTCACCCCGGGGATCACTCCAGTGGCTCTACTTGATAGAGGCACTGGGAACTAATGACAGGTGGCACAATGCCAGGGCACTTTTATGGGCCAGGCTTGTAATGGCCCCAGGGCCATTAGCCTAGCACACACCTATGAACCTATGAAGCATTAATTGAACAGATCACTGATACAAACCACACAATCCTTAATCCAGCCCCTGAAGATGACAACAAATGCTACATTCGTATCTTGCTATAGAAGCTTCCTAAAAGTAACTTTTACTACACTGGAGAACTCATCTCCTTCCCACACTGCTCTCCAGCAAACATTTAATGATGACTTCCCCACATCATTATCCTCTGGCTGAGCACTGCCCTACATTCTACTTTAAAGAGCACGCTGTTAAAGAAATTTAAGATTGGCTTTTAAAGCAAAACACCACTTCAGGGGAAACATCTAACAAGCTGCATCCTTGCTTTACTAAAAATGGTAACATCTTCCATTACCCAACCTCTTGGTCTTATTTACAACATATGCCTTACTATAGCCTCAACCCCATCATTCTTCAATGCTCAATTATAACCTCATTACACGAAGTAGGCGTACTAAAAGATTACAAAGTCTATAGGCCAATTTCTACCCTGTACACATTACCTAAAACATTGAAAACTCTTATACCATCAGTTATTTGACCTTATGGCCTCTTTTCTGATGAAAAGCACAGCTTCCATAAGGCCTTCACTGCAATGATTGTAGTTAATACTGCCATTGACTCAATTTACTTAAATCTTTTTTATTACTATTTTATATGGCAGATGCAGCATCACTGAAATTTAAAGCATGAAATTATCAATGAGTAAAATGTATACAATTAACACTTTTAGAGACAATATTTTCTACTATGAACCTTGCTATCTTAGAAAACACTCTTAAAAGATATAACTAAAAGTTCCATTAAGATTTACATGGGAATGTATTAAAAGATGTCTAACATCTAGAGGTATTATACTAAAATTGTCTATAATAGATATAAGGAAAGCAAGGTTTACATTTAGTTAGAAACTTATAAACTGGTGGGAATAACATAAAAGTTTTACCACTAACTCTATTACAATATAAACAACAGCTTACTTAATGCTGGTTTCTTTTTAGACTTGACAAGAGCATTTGAAATTATATATTAAACCCTCCTGCTCAACAAACTATACAAACTGAATTGATTTTTGAACCAAATACTACATCATGGTTTAAAAGTTATCTGGAGAACATAGGTTTCCAGGTATATAACAACAATATCCTGTCAAATATAAGTGCACTCAACATTGGAGTACCCTAGGAAAAGTTTTTGTTCCCTTATTGTTCTCATTATTTATAAATGACTTACCTTATAACCTTTTTTATATCAATATGATTTCTTATGTAGATGATATAGTAGTTTTACTGGCAAATAAAACACTTTTGGGGCTTCAAAATATATTATGGGAAATTTCAATAATATCTGTAATTTATTTATTTATTTATTTACATTTGTTGACCGGTAGTGTCCAACTGGACGTAGGTCCATTTTCAGCAGAGGCCTGGGAAGAAAAGTTCCACAGATAAAATATACAGACAGTAGTTACATTGAATTAACAATTTGATTAACATAGCAATTAACAATTACAAACATAGTTACAGATGAAGAACATAGTACATCAGTAGACAACTAGAATCTTTATCATCTGTGAAGTACATAGCAGACATTAACAATTGTTAAAATAAGAAGTTACTGCTGTATAATAAGTAGTAGGCTTATGAGCATCTGAGCTTGCTATAATCACGGTAGTTAGTGGGGTGGAAAGAAAGGTTGTGGGTGGATGGGGTGTGTGATATTGGAGTGGGAGTTGCAAGGGCATAGCCAGCATGTTTTTAGGTGCACTTTTAGTAAAGTTTTGAAGTGGGTGCATGATGGTATGGAGGTAACTGTGGGTGGGAGGGAGTTCCATAATTTGGCTATGGCGCAAGAGAATAGTGCTTCACCAGCAGAGTTATTGGCTTTAGTGATCTGCAAGTGATTATTGTTGCTGGATCTTAGTGGTCTGGTGGTGCGATAAGGTTGGAGTAGATTCTGGAGGGATGGGACATTTAGTGGATGGTTTCCTAGTTTCTGGGCAAGTGTGAGTTGATACCATTGAAGGAGGTGAGGGAGTTCAAGCCAGCCCAGTTCAGCAAGTGAGAGACAGTGGTGACTACGGTAGGATGCCCCTGTGGTGAATTTGGTGATTTTGTTGTAACAGGTCTCTAGCTTGTTTAGATTGCATTGCCTTAGGTTGGTATATATTGGAGAGGCATAAAGTAGGGTGGAGGTAAGGTGGGAATTTGCTACTGAAATATTTGCTGCTTTGGTGAGAAGTTGCTTATTTCTGTATAAAGCTCCTAGTTTTTTGAGAACTTTTTTTATGGTCATGGATATGTGAATGTCAAATTTTAGTTTATTGTCTATTTCAACTCCTAGCAATTTGATGTGTTATGTTGGGTGTATAGTGGTATTGTCTCTTGCTGTGATGTTAAAGTGAGAGTTGTTTTGAGTATGTTTGATGGGTTGGAAGATGAGTAGTTTAGTTTTGTTTGGGTTGAGTATTAATTGGGCATCGGATAACCAAGTTTCAACAGATGAAAAGGCTTCCTGTGTGACTTTTTGCAGTTGGGTAGGGACTGGGCTGAGCAGATGAAGATTGAGTCATCTGCGTATTGTATGAGTGTGCCATGTTTGGTGGCAGAGGCTAGATTATTGTTGAAAATAAGGAAGAGTAGGGGTCCAAGTATGGATCCTTGGGGAACCCCTATAGAGACAAGTAGGTGGGGAGATATGTCATTCTGCCTTACGACGGATTGTTGGCGGTTAGATGAGTAACTGTGAAACCAGTTGGTGACTGATTGAGAGAAGGATAGGTTATTGAGAACAGAGATGAGTTGTTTGTGTAGGACCATATCAAATGCTTTAGATAGGTCTAGGAAAGTAGCAGAGGACAGATAGCCATTGTTTTTATGCTGAAGGATAGTGTTAGTAAAGGAGAGTAAGGCAGTGGTGGTGCTATGGTTTGGTCGAAAACCATGCTGAATATTGGAAAGGATGTTGTTAGTAAGGAGGTAGTCTGAGACCTGAGAGTGAATGCATCTCTCTAGTATTTTGGAGAGTGGAGAGAGAATAGCTATGGGGTGGTAATTGGTTAGTTCTGTGGAGGGGCTGCCTTTGTGGAGGGGAACGTAACTTTCTGACAGAGATCGCTTAATCTAGATGGATACTGGGTAGACCAGAGTATCAGCTGCAATTTGTAGGTATTCACTTGGGAGGTTGTCTGCTGCTAATTTGTTGGGCTTAAGTTTAGTTAAGAGTTTTTTATGTTGGAGGTAGGTAAAGGAGAAAAAGAGAAGGCAGTGTGGAGATTACTAGTTGAAGGTGTGGGTTGGAGGGGAGTGGGGTTGTGTTGTTTAGCTAGTGATAGTATGGTTTGTGTGAAGTGTGTGTTGAATGAGGTAGCAATATTTTCTGAGAAGTGAGGGATGTTAGGAGGAGGGGTACTGACTTTACCTGGGTGGAGGATGGAGTTTATGGAGGACCATAATTGTTTGGAGTTGTGTTGGGAGGAGTCTAGGGCAGACTGGTTGTATTGGAATTTGTCCTGTTTTATTAGCTTGTTGACTCTATTGCGTAGTTCTAGGAATTTCTGCCTAATTGAGGGGGTTTTGGTTCTGCACCAGTGCTCCCAGGCTTTATCCCTGTAATTGGCTAAGTAACACCAGATAACTAATTCTAAAAATAAAAATCTATCATTGTGCTACTTACTACTTCTCAAAAACTGACAAATCCTCCCCAGTGGTTATGAGGGGATTCAGAAATAATTTAGTTTCTAATTTTAAGGAGGAAACATATCTAGTAGTCCTCCTTGACCCTACCTTGATTTTATCAAGTCATATAGACAACCCAGTCAACAAAACTCTTTCACAAATGTAAATTTGCTATAAAAGTTCACTTCTATTGTACCCAACTGCTAGGATGTCTATAGATAGAAATGTCCTCATTCCCAAAATTGAATATACCTTACCTCGATTACCACTTTTCTCTAGGCAACACACAGAGATTCTACTGGTATTCGAAAACAAACTCTGTCATTTTGTACTTCTAGCTGACAAGCATATCTACCATTGTAATCTCTTAATGAGATTTCATTTATTTATGGATATTGGTCAAGTTACTCTGCTGTTCAGCAATGAATAGTTCAACATTTTTCATCCTGGATCAATATGCCAGACATTAAAATCAAATTCACAAGTAATACCTCCATCATGCTCATTGAGATGAAGTCAGGATGCAGGCATTACTTTGATGAGACCATCTTTTGACATGACCACAGGTGAAAGGGCCTTCAGTAAACTCAGGTCAGCAACATGGAATCACCTACCTGTAGACATTTGTTCTCAAATAACACTGAATGGTTTCAAGGATAAACTGAAGGAATATTTACTAAAAAGAAACTGCCAGTAATTGCTTTTGCAATACAGGATGAATTGGTATAGACTTGTTGACTCACTGTAACTGGAATATTTACAAGTACTACATATAGGTATCACTTTGCAAAGATAAGTCTACCCTGCAAATATTTTAAATGCTGTAACTCTTGTACATATTTCCACATTGCTTGAAATATTTTAAATATTCCCTGGGATTCATGAAGCTCGGCGTGAGGCCGGCGTAAGGCTTGCGCTGGCCATGCGGCATATATATGGAGTAGTCGCGCCATATGCATATTAATGAAGGCACACAGCCACCACAGCCACGTGCATAGGAAACGTGCACGAGTGCAAGGGGCGTATCAAAGTTGCGCAGGGAGGCGTGTCAATGTCGGCTGTCGAGGAGCAACCTAAACTGCTGAATATTATATTCCGCCAGGAATAGTAATCGTACCCATCAGTGTCCTTGGATACTGAAACATATGCAAAGCATAGACCCTGTGAACAGAAAATGAAGAATCAAACACAAATGCATGGTAGGGAATAACGGGTCCCTACCCTTGAACAAATGACATGAAAACTGTGTGCCCGTAGTCCAACGTAGTGTTGATAGCTATACCATGTAGAAGTGAAATGTATCATATGTTAGCACGCCACCAGTAGATACATCCAGTCCAACGGAGAGGGTCACCAGCCGACCCATAATGTGAGGGAGGGGAACATAGCAGTGCAGATGTGTCCATAACAAAATACATGGGGAGAAATGTAGATAAATGTAGTGACTGTATGTCGAATCATATCCCACAAGTCATGTAATAGTCACATACAAAAGGTATGTCCGTATTTCACATACCAAATGTGATAGGAAATAGCATACGCATGTAAACGAAACAGAAGGAGCATATAAACAGCCATAACAATATGGACACATGTAGGCCGAAAGGAACAGTATGATCCATACCGTCGACCAAGATTACCACCTGTCCCACTTTGCGAGCGGCAGTCCCTCTGTGGGCAGATGTGTCCTGACACAAACATGTAAAACTGGCAAATGTCCAGAGAATATAGGACATAATTCTTCCGTAGACATCATGCAATAGTTGCATTAAACACATTTCACTTAACGTATATTACATAAATGTCATAACAAACAGAATAAGATACCAAAATGCTACAAGAATAAGCTTAGATATAGGCAAGAATTGTAAGTTCTATCTGCCGAACTGACCATGGGTATGTGTCGGCCTGTAAAATATGCTGTGTTCACCGCAAATGTCACAGTAGGGTTGCCACCTTTTCATATGTCCAAAGTGGGACATGTTTGGTACAGACATCAGATTTAACAGGCCGACACATACCCACGGCCAGTTCAAAGGACAGAACGTAACTGTTTTGCCTACAGAAAAGCGTATTTTTGTAGCAGTTTAGTTGCTTATTCTGTTTCTCATAACATTTAGGTATTTCAGATACAGAATAACAGTTTAATGCAACTATCACATAAAATATAAGAAATACTTTTGTCCTAAAATCTCAGGACATTTGCCATGTTTACAATTACATGTCAGGACACAACTGCCCAAAGAGGGACTGTCCCTCGCAAAGTGGGACAGGTGGTAACCCTATGTCACACTGTGGCCAATTGAAAAGGTGGAAACACAACCGTCGACTGTGGGAAGGCATTGTCCACAAAAGTCAGACATGTGTAAGGAATAGCTTGGACATAGGAAAAGGTGCCATCCTACCAATGAGTACAACAGGCTGGCAAAATCCGGAAGGCAGCTGTATAATCCGTACGTGTATGTGACACAGTCGAATGGGTAGTACCCGGATACACCAACCAAGTAATGAAAGTGAAGTATGGGCGTGTACCTATGTGTGTGAGGTATAGCATGTGGAAAGCAAACATGGCAGGGTATTCCACACAATCATAAAGGTACCCGACACATGTAGGGTAGTCAATGCGGAACTCTGGCCGTGTCATGGGCCAACAACCAAAGTAGTGCTCTATGGGGTGTGAGGAATTCGCGTGTGAGGGGTGGGTGTTTAATGATAAATTCCTCAAAGGCGATACTGTGTCGTATGCAGAAAAGGTGAACTGGAGGTGTATGAGGGGGCAGCGGGTGAAGTGGAAAGAAACACAACCACATGTAGAAACAGCTGCAAGACAAGCAGACAGGCCATAGTGTAGAACACAATCCCACAAACATATGAATATGGAAATATGCGAGACAAATGTATAGATACATCACCATCACATACCCACAGATGGGTCCTGATGGAACTGGCCATAACAAATGCAACACACCGGGATGCATAGTGGCCTACCCAGCATACCCTCCACAACACACAACCTGCCACCATACCAGAACGTCTACCAAATCCAGCCGTACTTGGTCCACTGGTTTGGTGCAGAAACAGCCACACACAGTGACCCCTATGCATATGTAGTAAGTATTGTCACCCTAGGCAGTGTCAGGATTGCAAACCATGTATTCCCTGCAAGTAAAACCCCCTGCACATTTTCGTGAAGCCACAAAAATTGTCGTTATCTAACTTATTTTGGTCTAGTCCAATTTTTGGGATATCCCTCATGGAATGACCAACTTGTGTAAATAGTAGAATGGGTATGATGACATGATGTGCAATCCAGTAGATATCTGGACACAAGTCAGAACGTGCAGTAGAGGTCCATGACACTGTCCAGCCCTAAAGTGGGCATGCATAACCTACCACCCAGGATAAATTACCTTCCCGTGACGCATGTTTCGTGTCCAGATACAAATAGGAGGGAAAATATAATGCACACATTTGCAAAGTGGAAAACGGCATGAGGGTGAGGAAGACACTGATGTAAACAGGTCAACCCTGATCAAGTGTGAGGGACACTGACTGTGTGCAGTCGTGACCGACCATACCTGTCAACATGTGTGCGCAAGATATCTGGACAGAGCCATGAATATAAGTGAGACAAAGGTCCAAAAACAGGGACAATCTGTAAAGATAGCTCTTGGAAACATAGACATTTGATAGAATAACAGTTTGCACATTGGCATTAATGTCTGGAGTATGAAGTCTGAAACTCAACTGTCTGTCAGCACGTTCCGACTGCAGTCTGTAATGCTGAGTTACTGCTGTGCAGAACACAACAGCATATTACAGGGGTCCGTGCCATACCACTCAACTGTCTGGATATTCGCAGAATGACTAGGGTCACCACCTGTCCCACTTTGTGAGTAACAGTCCCTCTGAAGGCAGTTGTGTCCTGTGAAAAAAATCAAGACATAGCAAATGTCCTGAGAGTTTAGGACAAAGTTATTTACTAATTTTCTTTAATAGTCACATAAAACAGTTATCTTATATATGAAACTTCTATATGCTATGTGAAGTAGTATAAGCAATTCAAATGTTACTAGAATAAGCTATTATATATGTACAAAAAAGGTTAAAGTTCTGTACTATGCACGGCTGTAGGTATGTTTTGTCCTGGAAAATCTAACATCTCTACAGAACATGTCCCACTCTAGGCATTTGAAAAGGTGGCAACCCTAAGAATGACCACAGGTTTGCCCCATAGTGTTGGTGTGTGCCTCCGACAATCTGCACCAGTGTGGTAAATAGCTGAGGATTGACATCACTAAATAATGGGAAATATCCTGAGTTTAAGACTCCACAACCTGCAGAAAAGTCATGCTAATGCAAAACCTAGTATTCTATCAATGTTCTAAGCTTGTAAGAGCAATCGTTAAAATGTGTCTCTAATTGTCCCCCCATCATGTAGGTTTTGCGCAGGTTTGGTGCTCTAAGAGGTTGAGAGGTATGGTCTGTACATATTTACAGTAACAACCCTTCACACTTGTGTAATGTAAAACTGCATACCTGTAGTCACTTCATGCCCAAAATAATAATCCCCGTATGACTGTATACAGGTAATAGTCAAATGTGAATGGGAACACCCCTCACCATGGAGTATGTACTGTAACAACCTCACCCATAATATGTAATGCCAACAGAATAAGCTGCTGACAGGTGCCCAAACACCTGTGTCTATAAACACAGGTAAAACTTCAAAATAGGGAGATAATCCCTGTCCATATGCTTCGTCTGACATTTGAACTCGGCCAGGGAAGTTCCGTTCACCAGGTGGACAAGTCTAAACCCAGATCACTACATGAACACCCTGACAATCAAAGACCTGTATGTGGCTGGACTACATGCCTTGGTGTTCTGCATATCCTCGGAGTGATTAACAATGCAGCCGGAGTCCACAACAGTAGGCAATAGGGAATGTGTAATATGTAGTACCGCCTTTTTCCCAGCAGGAGAATGGATGCCTGTGTTGTAGGTGAAGTGGTGAGGCATATGTTAATGTAGCTAAATACTATGGGTATGCATATCAATTAGGGAGAACACCAATAGAATAGTGGTTCCGGCATCCGGCCAACGTGAATGCAGTCCCGGTTGACCTACGACCACTGCACATATAACTTGAAAGTGTAATGAACGTATTCGTGCTGTACACACATTTAAATATGTAAAGGTGAATATGTGTTTCGCAGCAGTCCGTAAACTGGAATACAGATATGTAACTGTTACGGTCAGAATTATTAAAGTTCATGTAAGCACAATTATCTATGAAACATATGTAACCCACAATAAGGATATGCAAGTGCGCCTGCGCGTGTGTAATCCGCTCACAGAATAGAAAATGAATGGTGTTTTCCCCGCGTTCTATGTAGATGGCTCATACCTGTTAACCCCGTAAAGTACGAAACCAGACAAAGCCATGACAACAACTGGTACAAATAGGGACAATCCCCAGATATTGCCCTAACAAACATAGAGAGTGGATAGAATAGCAGGTGTGTCACCAGCATGGATTCTCTGAAGGGTATGAAGCCATAACCTGAAATGTTTGTCATTATTTACCAACATCAGTCTTTAATGATATGCCACTAACTTGCCAGATAGACACAAGGCTATGAAAAACGGACCAAAGATAAGAGGCAAATAGCTGTATATGCATCGGAAATCTGTACAGTTGAAAGGTATGATATGGAGATATATATACACATATATCCACAGACATAAACCAAAGCAAATTATGAGATGAGGAATGTACAGACATATGTATATATGTATATATATATATATATATATATATATATATATATATATATATATATATATATACACACATGATACATGAATAGATATATACACAACAAACATATGTCCCTGTACATATAGCACATGTACATAAATAGGTCACGGTATAGCTATTATGGATAGACAGACAGACATGCATGAAAGGAGAATACACCGATGCTTTCCAAACCATTGCCCAGAAAGTACCAGTGTGACAGGGCCTGCAAGTTCTACACGTTAAACATGAATATAGGTGTCCTTTGCAGGACCCCAAAAATTGATCCTGTACGAAGTGCGAACCGTCATCGATGCAAAATATGTCACAGCTGCAACTACGATATAGCTGTACATGCAACAGTAGCAGGTGCAAGGGTAATAACACATGGGTCAATAGAATGTATGACGTACCACCTGATATCCACAGAGTGGGGAGTGCTCGGAAGTGTCCTCACACTTTATTATCGCTCACATTAAACATATCTAATGGGTATTGTGGAGGGGTGACAGGTATGGAAATCATGGGTATGCAGAAATGGGCCAAGGTGTTGGTTGGCACAGATCTATTAGGTACGCCCCATGGGAGTGATCAATATACCTATGTGGGTATAGCACACACCTATATTCTCCAAAAAGGTGCAACCCATCTACTGGATATTGTGTAAACCATTGGGGGAAGACGTAGGGACCTATATCAGTGTCATGTAGGTGGTTATCATGGATGGACATGCGTACGACCAAGATGGTAACCATACCTGCCAAAATGTCAGAATAAGACAGCTGGACTAAGGCATAGTACACGAAAGACAAATAGGGACTATATTAAATATACCCCAGACAAAGTCAGAACGTTGATAGAATAATTGCATAGTCAGGAATATGAATGTTATGAGAGTTAGAAATCATGAAATAGAAATGTCAGTCATGATTACCTAACTGCACAGTCCATCATGCCTTGGGAGCAATCTACCAGAAAGGCACATTATCATGACAAATGTAACAGATTCATAGGTCAAACCTCGGGGCATATACCCATAATGTGTACAGGTGAGAGGTATGAAGGTAACCAGTCCTAATTAAATGTACAGAACTAGTTATACTAGGTGGACAGGTGAGAAGAAAGACGTCAGGACAAATGACAAAACATGTACAAGTCAAAAGCATGTATTTCCACAAATGTGAATGACAATGTATGCCCTGTGAAAGTCAATGTGGAAGGTTAATAGACTCAACAGACACGTGTCCCTCAGGGTGTCATGCAGTGTCACCGATACAGTGTCCAGTCCCCCATACTCGTGCGTGAGCTCTACCACTGACGGAAAGCGCAAATACCGGCGTACACATAAGGTACATGATAGAATAATTAGTGTGGATAAGCACCTGCTGGCCTGTGTGAGGAATATAACCCTCTGGGTGGGTGTGTCCTGCAATAGGAATGTAATGGCAACTGGCCTGTGATGGTGCCATGTATTGTGTGTATTGGTGTAAGAAAATTGATTTCCATACCTCGCAACTGTACGAATGTGCAGATGTATGTCTCATATGTGTGGTGTGTTCCTCTTACAATCTGTACCTGTCTGCCAAATACCTGAGAACTGACGTCATTAAATAATGATAAACATATGAGTTTAAGACCCCAAATCCCTCAGAAAGGTCATACTAATGCAAAACCTATAATACTGTCAGCTATGTATGTTTGTAAGAGCAATATGTATCATCTTCCCCTATATGTCCCCCCATCATGTTAGGCTTTGTACAGATGTTTTGCTCTAGGAGGTTGATAGGTATGATCAGAAACAGATACATGTCTGAGGAAACAGCATTAACGACCGCACGATAACTCAGAAGGTATGAAAAGCGCTGCAGTAGAAAGTTCATTATTGGCCTCAGGTATGTGCTGACATGTCAAATGACACAGCAGTCTACATGAAGTACCTATAGGACATCACCTTTACCAATGATGACAGTGGGACATACCCACAGCCATGCATACACCACAACTAGACATAGCACACAGCAAAACCTAGGCCATGGTACACAAAGCCTCCAGCGTGTATGGATTGAGTGAGTGTATAGCAAGGAAAGATGACTGCCAGGCTATTCAGCAAACACCTGTAGGGGCATGCAAGACTGCCCGTAACACGAACATTGCACAGACAATGTTGGGATTTGCAACATACCCCATTTCTATGTGTAAGCTATGCAAATGATGTAATTACGCGATGCATTAAACAGTAAGCTGTCCGTGCAAGAGCAGAGTTATGTATAGAAATGTACCCGGATGTTATGCGACTAACGTTTTGTACTTTGCTAAACGGTGCAATGACAGCTGCAAATACAGTATGAATACAGTCAAAGAAGCATGCCAATGTCCAAGTCCAAGGCCATTGGTGGCTTTGTCCATTGGATATCAATAAACCAGTAGATGTCCTCCCCCGATCCCTGGTGTGGAAGCGTAGCGCAGCTCCACGTGAATGCGCTACGCTTCAAAACAAGACATATGTATAATATATATACAAAATGTAGGTTTAGTTAGATGTTAGCACACCATGCAGATGAATGGCAAGCTGGAGACAACATGGCTACTGCGTACTGGTTCTTATGTGAGAAAGCGCTCTGTCAGAGATGTAACGAAGCATTTGTAGGCAATGTGAGGCAAGTGAGGCTGAGGATAGTGAATCACAACATGTCATGCCATGTGGGCCAAACCTCTACAGTGTAGTGTAGGCTAAGGGGACTATTAGAGTAGAAGGTAGGTGACAACATGAGTGTGTATGTATAAAACACTGTAACCTCACCGGAGCACTGTCACATGTGTGCTGTCAGTACTCAGTGGAAGAGGCGTGTCCTGAGCTATCCTAGGGAATGTCAGGAGACTGACGGTGTATGCCATGGATACCACCAATGTGACCTGCAAACCTGCCCACAGTGTGTCTGTGCCCGTGCGTGCCAGTAAGCCTGAGTAAGCATGTGTGCGTGCGTGTTAGCCCGTGTGTGTGTGTGGAGTGTGGAAGAACGAGTAAGCTAGTTTACGAATGGTGAAGCCTGAGTAATGTCATATATGCATTTGTAAGCATGTATACATGTATACTACACACATCACACATGTACTGCACACACAGACACACATGCTGCCAATACTACACACATCAGTGAAATGGCACATGGATGGAGAATACATCATTAGAAGTAACAGTGCTGTAAACAATGCTACAGTGATGGTCATAGCTGCAATGCATCATGCCTGCTGATGTACACCTGGAAGTAACACACTGTGTGTTAACAGCATGCTAACATCAATACAGTGGAATAAAGCCACCGTGTGCAGCAGCACCAGGATAGTCAGATCCTGCATCAATGTTACACATCACAGGTGGTGGCACAGGTGACATCATATGCACAGGGTGTGGTGTTAACATTTCCAGAGCTGTCCTTGAGCCATCCAATGTACACGTAGGTATGTGTGTGTGTGTGAGAGACAGTGGTTATTGCATGGCCCAATGGTGGTGCAATGAGTGTGTGTATGTGATAGCCATAGCTGTTTGTGGTAAGTGTGTGTGTCTGCATATACACAGGTACAGCATGTGTCAGCCATATACAGGAGGTTGTGGGACAGTCACAGACTGTACCTGCCAGGCTGTAGAGATCCCCATTACTGGCCATGGACACCCCTCCATGCATCCAACACAACCCAGTCCTGCACCTGTCAATGTCTACACATACAGTCCTGGGATCTGTACCACAAGATGTGGATAAATGTGAGTCTGTAATGTTAACCTGAGGTGCATAGAATTGTCTGTTACTACAGACGGATATGAGCCATACTCACACTCCAATGTAATAACCACTGCTGACTGTTGCCGAGATCTGCATACGACCATTCAAAGGTGCTGTACTAACATTGTTTCCAATGCCCGTGCAAGACCCAGCAACACAATAACCGGTCACTACACATGTATAACCCACGATCACTACAGCACACAGTATGTGCACTATCACAGAGCAATAGCAGATGTACATACATCCAAGGTGCTCACGTACAGATAATGCAGCACATTCAAGAGTGATAATCCCATATATATTTTCTCTTAACTGCAGTATGCAGATAAATATGTTTTAGATTCTCTGGCTGCTTGATTCAGTGTCCACCACTAGTTTGCAGTCTCTGCAGATATCTCCCTGTTTGTTTTATGTTTGGAAAATTCTGTGCCCTCTGAATTTTGCACAGGTCCCTGCCTTTGTGCTTCCACAGAAGTCAGCCTTCAAGGTGCTCAGTTGTTACCTCCTCTCATTCACAGAAGTACTTCTACCTGTCCTATTTTTAGGCTGAGGAGTAGTGTGGTAACTAAACACCTGTAGAGTTGCATGCCTGTTTCTGCATTTTGTGTTGTCTACTCCCCACTGAGGGATTCCGACCAGTAGAGATCACAGACAACTAACCCTTAGAGCCTCCCAGACTCCCTCAAAGGTCTTGACCCTTCTGCATAGCTCAGCCAGGTAGTTTGGTAGAAGCTTTGTTGATGTTTCCCACTTACTGCTATAATTCTTTACCCACTGATGTATGTAGATGCCATTCTGTGGTTCAATAAATGCTCAGTTTACATTGGACACTCCTGGGACTCCCTCTGTTAACCTGATTTTTCCCCACATAGTGGACTCAGTAAAATTCAGGATCCATGCTGCTTAGTAGGTGCAATTCTTGGCAGTATTGTTTTTGTTCAAATATCATTCTTTAACGTAGCATGAAGATTCTTTCTGGATCCTATATTTTCTTAGGTTCCTTCTATTTGATCTGTTGTTTCTGGTCAGCAAGGTGCATCCATAAGCTTTCGGCATTTTTGTACTCAGTTAGCACTCTTTCCAAGAATTCATCAGCTTTTTTTTCTATCAGTGCTGTCCTTCCTTTGTTTTTTTTCCAATTTATTTCTTGCTCTATGTGTATTAATAGACGGTGGCCTGTTGCTACATACTTCAGGTTGTTGCTGTCCTCTGCCATCCTTGTACTTTTTATGATTTTTTTCCATTTTATCTCACACTGAGTTGACTTCTGGTTTCCAGATCTATTGTTCTTAATATTACCTTTAATAGTCCCATTTTATTTCCTTTTTTATAGGTTTGATTTCAAACCTTTTTTCTTTTTTTGCAACCCTGATATAGCACTCTACAAATTGTGATTTTGTGAGAATGTGGCCACTTATCCTTGGATTTCATAACTTTCTCAGCAAAGTTGCAACACACACATAATTGCCTCTTGCTGTGAAAAGCAAATCTTCATCATACCCCATTTGAGCCATATTGTCCCTGCTGTTTGTTTCATACATGTTCTTTTTTCATACTTTTTTTCACAGCTTCTCTAAATATGCATCCATACTTTAAGGTCTGTATAATTTCCCTGTCTTTCTCCTTTTATTCAGACAATACATACTGAGGTCTTTTGCCTTTTTTTACCTTCACTTTTAGATCACACACTGTATCTCTTAATTTCTTTACACATGATTCATTCTACTAGTGTACTTACAAATCTAGGTTACCCAAAATTGTACTCAATCCATTATATGCTGTCTTAACAAGTGTATGTATGACTGAAGACAAACTTACCTCACTACTGGCAATGCATCTCCCTGTGTTTCTCAGAATATGTCCAACCATTGTTCATTGTTGCCTTCACACTGTGAATATTCACATTTGATTCACTAGGAATGGTTATGACAAGGTTTGTTTCCGTTGCTGCTACTGGTGTTGTTGTTTACATCACATCTCCAGTTAGGTAGGTAAGTTTTGTCTGACTTTCTGTAAACCATTTGTATTATGCTCTAAGTACCTTGAGTACATGAATAATCAAGTGGCAGTGACATAATACGTAGCACAATTGCCTTTGGTGCAGAAAGTTGGGAGTTCTAATAGGGATGCTGTACTCCTGAATAGGCTACCCTTTATAAGTGTATAGTAGGCTAACACCAGTAGGTCCCTTAAAATCTAGCCATGAAACTTCCAATATGGCCCACAAATTTGATTTATAGGGGGACTGACTGTCTCTGTCCATCAGAGACATAGAAACCAAACTAGGGGTGAATTCTGATTATCCATCCATTGGTCAAAGCTGCATTTAAATAGAAATAAGAGGAACTCTGCTTCACATGGATGGGGAGCCTGTTCCAGAGAATGAGAATTCTCTGAGAAACATATCTGTCTCTCCAACATGGCCTATTTATGTTGCAAGTGAAATTTAAATCTTTTAATAAAGTAGTTCTGATGCTGAGTGTTTTGTGGATGTACAAAAGATTCATCAAAACAATGTCTATTGATGCCTTGTATGCCAAGCAAAGATCACCTCTCAGAAGTCTATATGATACCTAGTATAGAGACAGGGATTTGAGGTGATCAGGATAGGAAATTGCATTTACTCTCTGTATTGTTTTAGTAGTGAACCTTAATGGACATTCCAGTTTCTGCATGCATCTGGCCTGGTATGGGAACACTTTATAAGCTTGAAATACTGAAATCTTGAATTTCAGAATCTCAAGCTCATAAAGTGGAAGAATCAGAAGATTGCAACCCCAGAAGCGCAAAATTCAAAATCTTGAATGCAGATGATTTTGAATTAGCGCTGTGTTCGTGGATTTTAGGTAAGTGTTTATGTGTAAGGGTGTTGGGTAGGGGCTTTAGTGTGTGTTGTTACTGTGATGTGTGTGTGTGTGTGTGTGTGTGTGTGTGTGAGAGGAATTTAGTTTGTGTGGTGGTGTTTTGTGTGTGTGTCTGTAGTGTGACCTTGGAGTTAGAAAATTTAAGTAGGGGTGTTGTGGGGGTGCAGGGGGACTTGCCCCTGCATATAATAAGGGTAGGTGTGTGTGCTTGTTTAGTTGTGTGTGTGTGTATTGTATTGGTGTTTGCAAGTGTTGGGAGTTTGAATTTCATGATTTTGTGATTTAGGGATTTAGGGCTTCATGATTGTGCAGTTTCCGGTATTTGGATTTTCCACTTTATGGGCTCGGGACTCTGAAATTCGAGATTTCAGAATTTTGAGCTTATAAAATGAATCTGGCCTGGTACATACTGAAGGAGGCATTATACACTATGATGGGCCTGATGCGGGCTGAGTACAGTGGCAGGATGACTTCTCTGGACCTAGATGCCATACCCTTGCTTATAAGTTGAGCAACATAGAAGGATTTTCTTTCTTTCTTGGACACATTGGTTGAAGACTAGGTTACTATCTGCATGAGTTTCCAGAACCTTGACTAATGAATCAAATTTAAAGTGTGTTTTATTGATGATGCATGTAGTTACCTGGGGTGGCAGACTTCCCAAAAAGTACCATAATGAATTTCTTGGTATTTGGTCTTAAGCCATGGCTTTGGCACCTAGTGTTTGTTTATATCAGACATTCCTGAAGAGTGTTCTCATCTTAGGGGATTTAATGATTTCTCCCAGTTTAAAATCACCTGCAAGCTTGGTTAGCCAGAGGCCTTTGGCATTGAGTTTGACATCAGAGAAGTGGATGCAAAAGAGGAGTGGGCTTAGCACAGAGCCACTGGTGAATGGTCTCTTTGTGGTGGTGGCCTCATTGATTGCAACCTCCTGGGATCTATCAGTGAGCCAGCTAGCTATCCAGCATGTTATAAAGAGGGTTATACCTAGTTCCGTAAGTTTGTTGACAATGCTCATGTGGGGTATTGTATCAAATGCTTTAGTCAGATCTAGGTAGGCAGCATGTACAGTTTTCCCCCACTTCCATTGCCTTACTGACCTTTTCAAAGAAGTCCACCAGATTCATTAAGCATGACCTTCCTTTGACAAAGCCAAACTAGGATGGAGCCATTGTCTGTAGGTCTCCTATGTCCTTGTTGATAATTTCCGTGATAACTCTTTATATGGCTTTGCACATATGGCTAGTAAGACTAATGGGTCTGTAGTTTCTAGGGTCTGTTGAAGGTCCTCTCATATGATGGGGGATGACTGTCACAGTCTCCATTCATGTGACACAAAGCCTGCTTTATAACTATAGTTAAATAAAGACTCCAGGGGTCCTGATATGTCATATTTTAGATTATTCAGGTGGCATCCTGGGATGTTATCTGGGCTATTGAGGCCATGTTTGTAGCTTTAGTGAGTGCAGGCAGTACATGTTCCTTAGTTACAGTCGGAAGGGTTCTGTTTGAGGGTATTACTGGAGGAGTGGTTTGGGGTAAGATGAGGGTGATGCTGGAACTGTACTTGTATGCTAACAGTTTCGCTATATCACTAGGCTTAGTGAACGTGACAACATTAACCACCAGTTTTGCACATTCCTGCCTGCTTCCCTTTAGGTTTCTGACATAGCTGTAGAAGGCCTTATGGTTATCTTTCACTGGGGAGGATATCGTAACCTCAAAGCTGTTTGTCTTAACCTAATTAGCCCTCTTAGTTGCTTATTTACCTTGATGAGAGAGTTTTTATCTTTATGGGAATTATCCTTGCTGATGTTTGCCATATATTTTCCTTCTGTTGTATATCCTGTTAACTTGGGATGATAACAGGGTGATTCATCTGTGGGTCTAGTTCTGTTTCTCAGTAACATACTCCTTTAGCATGGATGCCAATTATCTAAATCCAAGCTATTTTTCCAGCACACGTACAGCTTTTAAATTAACCCTTTACATTTCATTCTGCTCTATATTACTCTTTTACATTTTTTACTCATGTTGTGGCATCATCCTTCGTGATGGTAATATGCCGCTCTGTGCCAGTCTCATATTAGCTTGAAACACATAGTCTGAAAGCTGCATAATGTCTCTCTTCATATAGTCTGCAAAGATACAGCTCAGGTCATTTACACCTACATGGACAATGCTGGAATCATAATGGTACCTGTGCTGTAATGACTTGAGGGTATGAGTGATTTGGCTGATCCTGGCACCAGATAAAGAAGTAACCGTTATCTTCCCTAGTTCAGTCTAGCTAGAGGGGCATCAATATAACTTGCAATGGAGTCCCCTATAATGATAGCTGTTTATTTGCTTTAAGGGTTTAGGTTTGGGGCTCCATTGAGAGTGACAGTACTTATGGTGTTAGGTGTTGTTTTTTTCTGGATGCCTTTGGGCTTGCTGAGGCATAACTTTAATAGTAGATGGTTTAGGTTATTTTTGTTGTTTAGAAAGATTGTTTTTAAGTACCTCAGCATATGTTAGTCTACATGTATGTTGTGTGCTATGTGAGGTGGTTGTTGTGTGTGTGGTTTCAACAACCTGGTGTGGGCTTGTATGCAAGAGTTTAGCCTCCAGTGTTATTGCATAAGTACACCTCTCGCATACTGTGCCTGATTCTTTAAGGATTAAGTGGTTTTCAGTAAACAAGAACCAATTGCTACATCATCTCAAAATGCACATATCCACCTAGCTGGCTACAGAGAAGTTAAGAAATTGCATATCCATGCTGTCCAGGTCTTTGATTTGTGAGCTACAAGTGGGTAGTGAAGACTCAGATAAGACATTAAACCTAGGCCCCATTTGCTTGAGTTGGTGGTAGCTCAAGTGGATGTAAAAGATACCACAGCACCTATTGAAAAGAGTAGGGTAAGTTCTCTGATGCCTGACCAAATCTCCCCTAATAATATAAGCACCACCTTGGGTCTCCCATGAAAAGAGACTACTAGCCTACTGAGACTTACCAGTCAACAAAGGATAAATGAGAACAAATATTACAAAGTGGAGAAGAAATAGAATAGCAGAGATGAGAGTTACCCTGGGTTTAAATAATTTCTTCCTTAAACCCCAAAATCTGATTCAGTCTAAGACAGGCAAATAAAGCACTCATACATTATAGAGTGCAATATGGTCTGCACTTGTTTCCACATTATCATTGCTAATGTGGTACCCTGGGTGCTTATCCTGTATTTTGTTGATAGTTCCATTTCTCCTAGAATATTACATGAACATGTAGTAACACCTTGCACAGAAACCATAATGAGTGCACATAAATTGTCTTTTATTAATATAATAGGACATTTTGCTTTCAAAATGCATACAGTGTTGCATTAAAGAATTTGATTCTACATTATAGAAGCTCTCCTTGAAAAGAAAACACAGACACATTTTCAGATTTAATGCCATTATTTTCCCTATGTTTTAAATTATACAAGTATTTTAAAGTTGTATGAAACTATAAAGTTTCTTCCAATTTGTAGAATTTCAAAAGTCTTTGTAAGTTAACATTAGTTTAGCCCTTTCAAAACAATTTGAAGGTTATGAGAGTATCTGCTGGATTAAACCGAACAGCAGACTATCTACACTGTGCATAATATGGGACTGGAATGAGTTCACAGTATTTTGTGCTTCAGTGACTAGTGACTAGATGCCAAACAAGTAGTACAGTTCTTTAAAGTTAATATTTTAGTCAGCATTGTCCTATACTTACAGAAAAAATAGAAATATATGTACATAAAGTGAATAACTCTTTGTTGGATAATACTCATTTATTTATTTATTTATTATTTTATATTTGTTTACCACGGTAGTGCACTGATCATTGTTGACCCATTTCAGACTTAGCTTGGGTGAAATACAAAACATTTCACAAACAAAAAATACAGAAATGTAAGCAACAACAGAACAGCTCAGACTAATTACATAGAAAAAATGTATATGTATTTCAGTGAACATGCACAGTGCAATGCACAATCAGAGTGTAATGTACGATATAAACATTAGTTTCTAAAGTGGGCCAATTTTCAGTGAATCTTGAGAGAGGAGAAGAGAATCAGAATGGAGATAAGTTAGGTCCTGTGCCCTGTATTGAAGCAGGATAATTTGACTTGGATGAAGAAGAGCATTTTGAGTTGCATTCTGAGTTTGGAATTAAGTGTGGATTTCCTTAATATTGATTAGGGGAGTTTGCAGAGAGTAGGTGGCTGAGAGGAGAAAGCATGTGCAGTGCTGTGGGGTTTAGTTCTGGGGGTAATGAGAGTAGATGTGGCTTGTTAGTAGTGACTTAGGTTGTATGATGAGGATTTCTTGTGAAGTCTAGCTGCAAGGGGAGTAAATGTGTGGAGAAGGAGTAGTTTGTAGGGTTGGGATTTTAAAAGTAGGTCTGATCTTCTTTAATGGTAGCCATTTGGCTTTTTCTAGAGAGATACAGTAATACTCGCAGAGAGGTGAGTTTGTAATGAATCTGCAGGTACAGTTAGAGATAGTATGGAGTGAGAAAATGTTTGTCTTGGAGGCAGAAGCAAACATCTGAAGCTCATATTCAAGTTTAGAAAGGAGAACTCCTTTGCTAATGGCTGCTCTGGCTATTTGGGATCGAATCAGGGAGATCTTTTGGCCCAGAGGAGGAGGAGGGATTGTATTTTGGCTTTTACTTTGTCTATGTGGAAATGGAAGTTTAGTGACTGATCAAGCTACATTCCATGGTATTTGAAGGTAGTGGCTGTCTCTATGAAATAGTTGTGTAGGTCAAAGACTGTTAAAAAGTCAGATGCTTGGTGAATTTTCTGTGAAAAAAAAGCATAGTTCAGATCTTGGTATGATTGAGAAGTAGTTTATAAGCCATTGATGGAGCTCATGTACGTCTGTTTGGAGTTGGCATTGAACGATGGTGTGAGAGTGACCTGACTGGTAAATGACCATGTCATCTGCGCAGAGAATAAGTGGGAGATGGGGGAGGTTACAAGGAAGTGTGTTTGTAGGTTCATAGGTGTTTACTAGGCTAACGACAGCAAGGCCCTTTTTAAGCCTAGCCATGCATCCCAAATCTCTGACAAGTTCTGATACCCTTGATAAGTATAAGCATGAGCCTGAGAGATAAACAATTTGCAGGTTACCTGTTTGCATTAGAGAAATAGGTGCCAAACCAGGGATGAATTTCTGGTTTCCCATCCAATTGTCCAAGTTGCACTTGAATTGGGTTAGGGAGGAACTCTGCTTCACAAGGATGGGAAACCTGTTCCATAGATGGGGTAGTCTTTGGGATACATACCTATCCCTCCAGCAGGTCCTATTTATATCACAGGCAAGGTTTAAGTCTCTAGAATGGGCAGTTCTGGTACTGTTTGTTTTGTGGATATGCAGGTCTGACAATGCCCTGTATGCCAGGTATAGATCTCCCCTCAAAAGCCTGTAGGAGACAGAATACAAGGATAGGGCCTTGTGGCAGTCTGCATAGGACATATTACATACACCCTGTATTCTTTTAGTGAGGAACCTCTGTGGACATTCCAGTTGTTGGATATGCCTGGTTAGGTACATACCAAAGGGGGCATTGCACTCAATGATAGGTCTGATTAAAGCCGAATATAGTGGAACAATGACTTCCTTGGACTTAGATTCCATACCTTTGTTTATAAGTTGTGCAACATAGAATGATTTCCTCACCACTATAGACATGTAATAGTCAAAGGCTAGATCACTATCTATGCGTGTGCCTAAGCCCTGACTACTGGGTCAACTCTAAGGCGTGTGTAGTCAATATGATAGTTACTAAGGCTGGATGGCTTCCCAAAGGATACAATTATTTATTTCTTGGCATTTAGTTTTAGTCCATATTAATGAATATGGAGAAGGAAGAGGAGGGGAATATGAGAGTGAATATGGAGAATCCATAATGCTGGCAGTCTACTGAAATGTCAACACTCGGATTGCCTCCTCTTAAAAGACTAAAAGAAATGCAGGAGAACATTTCAATGGTATCATCTAGTCTAACATCCCCAACATATCAACAGATATATTTAGTTCAGACTTCTGCATATGCTTTTCATGCTCCTCCCCTTGCAAGATTCAGTCCATGCTACCAACTATATTTACCCCAGAACAAGTTTTAAAAGCTCTCCCTAAAGCTAAAAATACTAGCTCTGTGTATTCAAACAAGCTATGAGTCTGTCAACTCATTATTATTAAACACTGCTTCACTAATTTTCTCCATTCAGTCATAGTCTATGTTCTGGGTATGTGCCTGAAGCTTGGAACACAGGTCTAAAAGTGAAGACCCTCCACTGACACAGAGAATTACAGATTCATTAGTCTTACCAGCATCACCTGCAAAGTAATGAAATACATTGTTTTGGAGCTTACAGACATAGATATTAGTAGCTTACAATCTCTCAATCCTAACACATCGAGCTTTGCGAAAGGTAGGTCTTGCTTACTAAATCTGGGGAATGTTTTGAGACAGTCACTCTAGCACTGGATGATAGCATCTTTGGGTATCCTACGTACATGGATTTAGCTAAAGCCTTTGACAATATCCTGAAATGTGACATTATTGAGAAACTGACACAATTAAATGATAACATGTACGTAACTCATTGGACAGTGAACTGGCTCTCACAGAGGACACATAGTGACAAAGCTGGGGTCATACTCTCCTCAAAAAGCCAGGTCAACAATAGAATTCCATATGGTTCTTTTTAGGGTCCACTCCATTCTGATATGTACTACATTCTTATCCAATCTAACTTCAGGGTGGTCTAACTGACTAAGTTTGTTGATGTCTATAAATGCAGAGCTGTTATCTTCTATAAAGATGACATAAATATGCACCAAAAAGGACTCACTCACACATATTGTTGGTGTCAGGATCATGGTCTTAAGCTTAATGCAAAGAAAAGAAGCAATGTTCTGCTTGGGAAGCAAGAACACCCCTGCACCTACCTCATCAATGATATTCACTAGAATATTATATTATATTATATTATATTATATTATATTATATTATATTATATTACATTATATGTATTTATTTATTTATTTAAAATTTTACCAGGGTACAGCACTGATCAGTTCTGACCATATTCATTTGGAGCCTGAGGTCAAAAAATGACAACACATAGAAAATAGACAAAAGTACAATAACACATAAGTGACAGTCGAACAGTACAATGGTAGCATACTGCTTAGGATTCAAGGTAAATCCAAAGTATTAAATTTCAATATGAACAAAAGTTTTAAAACACTTCAGAAATTAGAGTAGAGTAAATTAGAGATGTGAAAAGTAGTAAAGGATCTCGGTGATTGGGAATAATAAAATCTTATAAGAGACCGAGATGCATTCAAGGACAATGAGCTTTCTTGACCACTACTTATTAGCTGTCATTTAAAAATATTTCTGACTAGAACAGTTAATATCTAAAAACATAACTTCCAGGTCCAATTAAGTTATATCCCCTCTCAACTCATCCATTGACAAACAGATAATAAAATAAAATGCCTCCCTTTATTATCTATCTATCTATGCATTTTGCCCAACTAGAAAACATACAATGCTTCTTCAACAAGAAAATCTTGGCTGGGATCTGCTTAAACTACTCAGAATAATTAAAAGCCCTATCACTCTACTCCATTTACAACAGGCCTGATGTCCACTGCTTAGCTGGCAAGATATAAGTGATCCTTTTCTGCTTATCCTTTTATATGATTATAAAACAGTACCACCAATGTGCTTTTAAGGGATTTATAGCTACACAATTAATTTAATAGTACCTGTGTAACAAATACCTCTCCAAAGGATCCCCTATCTAAGGAATAGGGCACCCCTTCATAAGAAATAAAATACCTTCCTTATCTTTAAATCCATTCTGCATGAGAGGAGGGAATCCATGAATTTACATCATGTCGGACTCCTTAGATCCTAGACCACTGTGGCTAGAGGGAGCAAGTACTAGGAATTGCAGTGGTTATGATTACTTGGCTGATAGCCCTGCATACACTTAAGAAACTACAAAGTTGTATTGTATTAATGCTACCATATAGCGTGAGTTTTAAATATGCAAGCAAGATGAATAAGGTAAGTGGAAATATTTCTGTATTGTAGTAGCTGGGTAATCTTCACAGATATGCATGTGATTATGTCATATAAAATAACCTTACTACTTTCTGAGACAAGGGCTGCAGTTACCACAGTTTACATGCGATAAAGAAAGAAAAAAGCTTGAAATAAGCATTGCCTAAAAATAAAACTTTTTATGCAGTCACTTATATTTTAAATATGCACTGTTTACTAAGTCACCAATAGTAGAAGTATCTGATATTGATAAAAGGATCTCAACTTACTGAAATATCTTTTTTGTAGAACATAATCTTAAGTTTCACTGCATTGATTCTATGCATGCATATCTTATTCTCTTCCCCTGGCAGGAGTTCTCCAACACAAGAAATCTCAGCAATTCTCACATTCTGAGGCATTTGTTTAGGAGAGAATGATACCTGAATTACTAGATTTATAAATGCTTAGGCTCTGAGGCCATCCTAAAAAATGGTTTCCTCTAATGTAAAAACTACCTTGCAACATTCTATCTTCCCAACCTTCTATGTCAAAAAGACATTACATTTAATTTTTTCTATTATTGCATCAAATGTTTTATGGGTTGTACATTGTCCTCCTCCATCTCTCTCTCTCTCTCTCTCTCTCTCCATGTATCACTTCACCTCTGTATGCAAGATTTCTCCAAAACATAATTGCATTTGGATAAAGATATTTTTTAATAATGCATGTCTTTATTTTTTTGTAATTTGCAGGTACTCATGAATAAATGATGATTCCATGATAATAAGCAGATGTGTTTCTGAACTCATGAAGCAATGGTTTTACATAAACTTGTCCTGGTAAAATTTTATTGAATACTTTGATGTTCATCTCGGTTACATCATTTCCTTACAGATCATATGGACATCAATGTCTATCAGTTATTAATGGTACCAAGAGCTGTATGTATTATTATTCTCAGCACCAACACTGTTCATATAGCCTTTCACCAGATAGTAGGTGTCTCATAAATGAAATGGTATCTAAGAGGGATGTAAGCTGTTTTTCAGAAATGTTATCCTGTTCATGTTATCTTTTTATTATCATTAACCTGCACTAGAGAAGCAATAAATTAAAAGTCCCAAGAAATGAATTAATCCACAGACAGTGATACTAAAGCAATCTGGGATAAACACAGCCACACAATTAATATATTGCCACTACAGCAAGGCTCATTTTATGTTTTTATTATTTACTTACTATGTAAGCACATTGATGAAATGACACTGTTAACCCACAAATACATAGAAAGCCATGTCAAACCCAGAGCTGTTGGACATGCTACACTTAAAGAAATCCCAATCCCTCAGAGCCACACGCTCCAGGGATCTAAACCTTGTCATCACAATAAACAAAACATGCTGGCAGGATAGGTTCCTGACTCAGAGACTCCCCAGACTCTGGAATAGACTGCCCATACATGTCAAGCAGAGCGCTTCTTTGGCCCTCTTCAAAAGGAACCTTGATCATTGGATGGGAGAAAGGAAATTCACCCCAGGGATCACGTCAGTCGCTCTGTGAGACAGGGGTCCAGGGAAGTAAATAGTGTGGGAAGAAATAGCCAGGGAATTGTTATGGCTAGGCTTGTATAGACCCTAGGGCCGATAGCCTAGTACCAACCTATGAACCTAATCGTGGGTATGTAGATCATGCAGAATTAGTGGCAGAATCTAATGCAGGTGGTGAAATACATGTACAAGCCCAGAAAATAAATGTTAAGAAGGAAGCGGTAAGAACTACATTGAAAATTGTCTATTAATTAACACATCAGCTGCTTTAAGAAGTATACAGTTACTTTTGTGTAACAATAACCAATTTAATGCAGGAAACTGTAATAGCACAATCACAGTCTGTGCCTTTACAGCAAGTTTTATTGGATTATGTTAGGCATCATTTCTCACATTTTTTGTCATCATGCATTATCCACAAAATGTGCTCCTTTTTTCTTCTATGTCTTTTTATCTCCCATTCCCAATAACCATCAGCCCTTCCTGCAGTTGACCAGCCCAATCATTCCTCAAGGAGTGAGAGATGATAACAGAATGCTATCATTCATAAAATCAAAGTATTTTTACTTTAGACCTTAACCCAATCCCTGATGGTTAACATGAGCATACTCATAGCCACAGGGCCCTGCAGCACTTTCTTCATGCATGTCCATGATTTCACACACATGGTAATGAGAGCTGCCATTACTGACTTACTACTGCTAAGCCCATGCCTCTAATTTTAGTTTTTCCAATGCCTTCAGTGGTTCAACTGTGACTACCATTCCCTTTTCCTAGGATGTGCAAGCTAGCATCATTCATACCCATCCTTTCCCACTAAGCTCTTTCATCACCTCAGCTGCTATTACCACTCAGGTCATCTGGATCATATTTAAGGCTTTATTCCATTATGTCAGAATAAAAATATAATGCATGTCTGAGATGCTATCAGGACGAAGGTTCCAAATATTGTATTCTTACAGTGTAACCAGCATCATCAGATGCAGTAGAACACCTTGACTTCTGGTCCTAATCAATAGCATTGAACTCTCCATGGCAAAGGGACATGAATTTCTCTGTTCTACATACTCTCATTTCCTAAATTACTGACATGGTAATAAAGTCGATCTTCGCAGTAATGGACTTTAAAGAGTGGTGTTCTTAAAACTGATGTGAGATAGCAACATGCAATGCTCATATTTGTGGAAGTACACAATTATTTGTGGGGTAGACACCTATATGGACACAAACTCAATAAAGACAATGCAATAAAGTAGAAATGGTTGGAAAAAAAGCTCTCACTGAAATAGAGTAAATGAAAACAAGCAAAATGCAACCATATGCAAAAATACTTAACACTTCTTTTTTCAATTGAGATGCAGAGTTTCAACCATCCCAAATACAGCATGTAATATTACAGAGATCATAATTGTAGCGTTAACCTCATCCCTAACTGCACCCTAACATTATTCTGAACTTAATTTACACCTAACTTAAACCGAAAGTTTAAAAATAACTGTTCAGTGCAAACCTCAGCATAATCCTCATAGAGTCCACACTCGTATTCCAAATCCTAAACTAACCTCAGTTCTAACTTTAAGCCTTAGCCTAATCACAACTGCAAGACTAAATCTAAATATAAATATATCCTTAATCTTAACACCAACCATTAGCAAATCAAGGGTGTATTCCCAATACAAACCCAAATGCCAGATGTAACCTTAAGTTGCTAACTTGTACAAGTGCTACAATCACATTTAATAAAAAGGCATTTCACCCAAAGCAAGATAACAGTGGCACTGCAATGTAGATTATAATATTTAATGAACATAGAGCACATGATGCAATGAAGATAAAGATGAAGTGATGATGATAATGATGATGGTCTGAAGGTGATGAAGATTATGCCAGTAAAGATGATGATGATGAGAAAAAATGGCAAATAAAATGAAGACTATTATTGAAGCACTGAAGAAGAATATGACAGTGAAGATGTGATGATAGTGGAGAGGGAAAAGGTATAATAAAGATGACGATTTATTGTCAAAAATGTAATGTAGTTGGATTTGGGAAACAACTATGTCCTATTGTTTACTACATAAATTGGTCCTGCTTATGTTCTATACAGTCATTAGGGGTGTAGGCTCCTTAATTGACAATGAACTATACTGCAGTCCAAATGTATCTATTATATGTATGAGATCCTTCTACTTTGCCCAATTAATTATAAAGAGTGTATATTTCATGTTTTAGAATGTCATAGATGTCATAATCCCTCTCTATTTTTACTCATCAGGCCAATCATAGAATAAAATGTATAATTTTAAATTTATTTCTATAAACACGTATATATTACATTATCGGCTGATGAAAAGAGCGAATGGTCTTTCATTGAACCGATAATGTCTAAAGTCCTAAACAGCCAAGACACGGAACAGTGAATTTGTACCCAGGGAAAAAATTCACTGCTCTGCAAAAAAAAAAAAAAAAAAAAAAAAATTAAAACACACATCTCTACTCCCTACTTAAGTATATCAACTCCAAGATCGCACCATAGTGGAGGAAATGGCAAAGTCCTGAAGACATGCCCCATCATTTTATTCACTGGGAAAAAAACGATGTTCCATGTCTTTGCTGTTTAGGTCTTTTGACATTATCGGTTCAATGAAAGAGCGTTCGCTCTTTTCATCAGCCGATAATGTAATATAGACCCCTATAAACACCTTACCCAACTACAAGGACTATAACATTTTAATTAAAAAATATCAAATAATTAACATTGCTTACCTACCTGGAATGAACAGACATCCTCTCACTTTTCTCTGTCTCAAACAAAATCCTATATGGTAATCTCTACTTCATATTCCAGATAATGTCTTACTAGACTTTATCCAGCTCAGAATTACCTATATCAAAAGAATCATTCAGTCTGAAGACCTTAACTTTTATTTCAATGTAAATAAGACCTTTTGGAGCAATAAGCTCTTCAAAGAATCCTATACTAATGGAATAAGCTCCCATAACATGTCAAACAATATAAAAGATAATTTTATTTTCAAGATTTACCTTGAAGGCTACATAGGCATCTACAAATTTTGCTCCTGTTAAAGCAGTATAGTCCTCAGTGGGCAAATCAGTAAATCCACCTACTAAACTATCTGAGTTGATGGCTATGCTGTCTATTTTCACCCAGACTGCCTGTCTAGAAAGATCACATGAACCTATTAGATGTAAGAGATCAGCCTGATAATGATGATGATGATGATGATGATGATGCATGCAAGATGAAGATGTGATAAGATAATGGTGAATATTATAATGATGAAGATGAAAATGATAAAATGATGCAATAAAGATAAAATGTAATCAAGATGAAAATGTGAATGATCAGGAAGATGAACATGAAGAAAACAAAGACAATGGTTATGTACTGAAGATGAAGATACAATACAGGTGAAGATGAATATGTGACAAGTACAAAGATGTACTAATGATACAAAGTGAAGATGTGATAAAGATATATTTGCTATACATTCAATTGATTAGTGCTGGAATGAAAATCGTGGAAAAATATGCCCTTCTTTTTAAATGCACACCCCTGTTTCCATGTGTGACAACTGGAGAGAGATGGGTGAAGGCTGCCAGCCTAGGCAAATAAAATTTGATATATAATTCTGGCATTTGTAAATAAATGTAAAATACAGGCATGTTTTCCTTGAGTATAAAAGAATACTGTGAAATGTGGAACAGCAAAATATGTGACAACATTGCACTCTGCTGGGCCAGTGTGAAGCATGTTGTGACCCGTTCATTTTAGAATTCGGCTCTAGTGCATCTGGATGAAGGTTTCATGCCCATTGTTTTAAGGCTAAAGTTTATGAACAGAATTTACATGTGGAAGGTGCTTTATTGCTCTGGTTTCTCTTAGAGTGCATATGTGAAATGCCTTGTATTGTTGTAAGTTTCTGAGCAGGTGTTAGATTGCTAAATAATGCAGTTTGTGGCCTGAGAACTCAGACCAGGTGTTAAGATGATGCAATATGAATACTGGGAAAACCTAAGTGTCAAAAATGATGTAATTTGGGAGGGCCTTAGAAACATGTTTGTTAGTAATGTTTAAATATTATTTCTCACAAGAGACTGGGAAGCATTTTGTTCTTGGATATTTAACTCAGCACTCTGCCTATGCTCACATATAAGTTTTAGCACTGTGATTTCTTGTAGGAATAGTTAAAGCCAGTAAAGATTAATTATGCATTTTTCTTTGAAATCAGACCTGTCCTACTGTATTATTTTAAGCTTCTGTGTGATCTCTGAACTCTTAGATATCTCTGTGGTGTAGTAGTTTTGTCTTGTGTTTTAATTATTTATTATTAAATATCTTTAAAACCTTCTACATGTGGCTGGTTTATGTAGAGATAAATTATGCTTTAGAGTACATTATATATTTATAGAGTTTACTGTCTAAGCCCTTCCAATAAGCCTTAGACTGAATAGTCACATTACCACTGGATAATAATATTGCACAGTAATGATTGGGCACCCTTTTAAGGACCTTTTAGTAGCTGATGTTATTAGCTGGGTGGTGGCAGGGATTACTACTGTATGGTCTAGGTAAAGGGGCACAGCTGGAGAATCTGTGTCAGCCTTTCCCAGGGGTGTCTGTGAAGTTGTATAAATACTTATCTCAAAGTGTGTGTGTGGTGTGTCAGCTACTTGACAGGGACACAAAGCACTGGTTGGACAGAGAGGATACTGGAGGTTTTAGCTTGCCCAGCTAGGCTGAGATCTGGACCCTATAGCTGTGCCAGTGGGGAGTCTTATTGAGGACCTGGTGAGCAAGGGGTGCAACCAGCCTCAGACTGACTGTTATCTCTGTGTGCATTTAAGGGCAATTGTACTTTACTGTGTGTATTAGATATCCTTTCCTCTCTTCTATGAGATGACCTCCCTGGTGTTAGTGGTGAGGATTGAGGAGCCTTGATTGCTGGGCCAGGGCATGGTCGTCACAAGTGTTTGGCAGTGGTGGGATCTACTTCACATACTAATTGGCTTGTAGTGGTGTGGGTAGAGTGAATTCCTGTAGCTTATGTACAGTGATCTCTAAAAGTGTTTTGTACTCTAAAACAGCCATGCAGTGTATACTTAGAGTTCAGATCACAATTGTTTTATTTCTTTTGTTAGCTTAGTGTTAGTCAGGGTGAGAAGGCAGCATGTCAGCGAAAGATTATGGAAAGCTGACAAGGAGCCAGCTGGCGGAGATGTGCCAGGCAAGGGGGCTGGTGCATGGAAACCTCACTAAGGCAGACCTGATTGCAGCCTTGGTTACAGCTGCATCAGAAAACAGCAGCCTGGACATCAATCAGACTGACAGTGGAGATACAATATCCTTAAAGAATGGACAGCTCAACCTTTCTGCAGTGGACTTAAAAATCCAGCTGGAGCTAAAGAGACTTGAGTTGGAGGCCAGACTTATGGAACTTGAAGCAGCCAAGGAAATGAAGAGTCTACAAACTGAGGAAAATGAACGGCAGAGGAGGCATGAGAGGGAAATGCTGACTCTTTGCCAGAGTTATGGAGGTTATGGGGAAGGGAGTAACTGGACCCCAGAAGCACAAAAGATCAGTACATTTCTTCCACAGTTTAAAGAGAGGGATAATTTTGATACCTTCATTCATATGTTTGAGCGGGTATGTAAACAGTATGAAGTTGACCAAGGGCTCTGTGTACGGTTACTGACCCCTTTACTTCATGGTAAAGCTGTAACATTTTTAGCAAAAATGCATGACACTGACTGTTTTGATTATACTGCTGTAAAAAGATACTTGTTGGAATGTTTTAAGCTAACACCTGAAATGTAAAGGAAAAAGTTTTGTGAGCATAGACGCAAGGCAGATGAAAATGTATGTGAATATGTTGCTGAACTGAGCACTTATTTTCATAGCTGGGTGAGTGGCTGTTAGGTCACCACTTCTGAATGGCCGGCAGACTTTTTGGTAATGGAACAAGCCCTTAGCACTTTGCCTGAGGACATGAGGATCTGGTTAGCTGATAGGCAATGTGCTACTTCAGATGAGTTGTGGAAGGAGGGAGACCTATACCTGGCCAGCAGGGCAGCACTGCACAGGAATGGGACCCCCAGTACTGCTCATGGGACTAAAGGAACCCATGGTGGGCAGCACAGACTACCTCAAAAAACCCGCCAGCAGCAGGGGAAGCCACTAGTCCAGGTACATGTCCAGGAGCTAGGGTTAAATGTTTTGACTGCAACCAGTGGGGCCATGTGGCATACAGATGTCCACGGAGGTAAGGTGGGGAACCAAATGTGAAGGAGCCAGTAAGTGGGTCAGACAAAATGCCAACAGTAGGTTGTCTTGAGACAACAAGGGTATGGAACTACCATCCTGCAGATGTCCTGAGAGGGAAGGATTTGGATGAGGCAGTACTATGTACTTATGCAGTTACATGCAGTGAGGCTAGGAGACAAGCATGTGGGTCTGGTAGCTTGGGGGGAGACCCAGAGAGATTGCATACTTGCAGCCAGGACTGCTGAGGTGGTTACTTCAGGGAGTGAGCTATGCTGTAGCAATGAGACTGAATGTGAGCCACAGCTGCTTGTGGGTACTGATGTCCCCTTGGACAGGGTAACTGCAAAGGTAGAGGTGAGTAGTAGTACCCAGGCTGACAGTGAGGCACCACTGTCAGAGGATGCCAGACTTCCTGTGGAAGGGGAGCTGGGAAGGGTTACAAGGAGAGACTTGAGACAGGCTCAGCTCTAAGACCCAACATTGCAAGGCCTGAAGCAGGTAGCTAGGGAGGCACCTAATTCTCAAGGGAAGGGGGAATCTGTATACTGGGATAAAGGGATACTGTACAGAGAGTGGACCCCTGAGGGAGGGCTAGAAGGTGAGAGAGTACAGCAGTTGGCTGTGTCTAGAGCTTAACATCTGGTGCTTCTAGCCATAGCCCATGATATTCCCTTTGCAGGTCATATGGGCATAAAACATACAAAGAAACATATTATGCAAAACTTCTATTGGCCTGGAATTTCCAGAGATGTAACAGGGTACTGCAGGACCTGTGAGCAGTGCTAAAAGGTAAGCAAGGCAGGAGACATGGTGAGAGCTCCTTTGATCCCTTTGCCTGTGATTCAGGACCCATTTCAGAGGGTAGCTATTGATATTGCGGGTCCTCTGAGTACCCCAATTTCCACAGGGAAAAAGTATATCCTAGTGATTGTAGATTATGCTACATGATACCCTGAGGCAGTGGTGTTGTCCTAAATTGAGGCAGAGAAGGTGGCAAATGCTTTGCTAGAGATTTTCAGCAGGGTAGGTTTCCCAAAGGAAATTCTGTCTGACAGAGGTGCCAATTTTATGTCAGACCTGCTAGCTTGTCTGTGGAAGTCCTGTGGGGTGAAGCACATGAAGACCACCCCCTACCATCCCCAGACTAATGGTCTTGTTTAGGGGTTAAACTCTACAATCAAATCCATGCTACGGGCATTTGCAGATCAGTTTAAGAGGGAGTGGGACAAATATTTGCCCCATCTGTTCTTTGCTTATAGAGAGGTTCCCCAGGAATCCACAGGTTTTTCACCCTTTCAGTTGCTGTATGGGCATAGGGTGAGGGGACCTCTAGATTTAATTTGAGATGATTGGGAAGGTGACTGTGAGTCTCACAAGGAGTCTGTTGTGGCATATGTCCTGAACCTCAGGACAAGGCTCAGGGAACTCATGGGCCTGGCCCAGGAGAACCTGGTAGAAGCCCAACAACAAAAAAAGGTGTGGCATAACAGGAATGCTCGAGCTAGAGAGTATGCTGTAGGGCAGAAGGTGATGGATCTCATTCCTGTCAGACACAACAAGTTGCAAGCAGCTTGGGAGGGACCCTACAAGGTGGTAAGAAAGGTAAGTGATGTTAATTACATGGTGGAAGTGATAGGCAGATGGCAGGGGCACAAATTGTACTATGTTAACACAATGAAACCTTACCATGATAGGGAGGCCTTGTGCTGAACATTTGCAGTGGATTGCAGGAGGAGTCTGCGAGAGATCTTGTGACTGATCTCGTCAGTGAGGCTCGGGCTGACACTTCGGTGGACGAGGTAGCAATGTCCCAGCAGCTATCTCCTACCCAGGTTCATGAAATCCGAGCAGTGTTGCAGGAGATTGGGGGCATGTTCACAGGGAAACCAGGGAGCACCCACCTGGTGCAGCACCAGGTGGATACAGGACCCCAAAGGCCTATCAGGCAGGCCCCTTATAGGTTGCCTGAGAGAGTCAAACAGACTCCTAAGGAAGAGGTACAGGAGATATTGGAACTAGGGGTGATTCAGGAGTCCAACAGTCCCTGGGCCTCACCAGTGTTGTTGGTGCCAAAGATGGATGGCAGCAACAGGTTCTGTGTGGATTACAGGAAATTAAATAGTCACACAGAGGCAGATGCTTACCCCATGCCTAGGACAGATGAGGCCCTAGAGCAGCTGGGTGGGGCTAAGTACATGACAACCATTGATCTTACCAAGGGTTACTGGCAGGTGCCCTTGACTCCCAGTGCTAGTGAGAAGTCAGCCTTTGTGACTCCTTTTGGCTTGTATGAGTTCACAAAGATGCCCTTTGGGATAAAGAATGCCCCAGCAACTTTCCAGAGGCTGGTAGATCATATCTTAGAAGGAGCAGGAGGGTTTTCCCTTGCTTACATGGATGATATTGCTATCTACAGCCATTCCTGGCAAGAGCACCTTCAGCATGTCAGGGAGGTGCTGAGCAGACTACAGAGGGAAGGGTTGACCATTAAGCAGAGCAAATGTCAGGTGGGCATGGCAGAGGTTTCATACCTAGGACATAGAGTGGGGAGTAGTAAGATAAGGCCAGAACCTGCCAAAGTGGAAGCTATTCAGACATAGCCTTCACCTGTTACCAAAAAGTAGGTGAGGGCATTCTTAGGGACAGCAGGGTACTACAGAGAGTTTGTCCCTAGTTATAGTACCCTAGCTGCTCCCCTCACAGACCTGACAAAGAAGAACAGGCCAGATAAGGTAGTGTGGGCTCCAGCATGTGAGCAGGCATTTCAGAAGCTTAAGGAAGCTTTGGGAGGACCCCCTGTGTTAGCCAGTCCGGACTATAGCAAAGAATTTGTTGTGCAGGTGGATGCTTCAACCTATAGGGTGCAGGCTGTACTTAGCCATATTTCTTCAGAGGGAGAAGAGCACTCAGTGGTTTATCTCAGTCGTAGGCTCCAACCCAGAGAAGAATGCTATGCAGCGGTAGAAAAGGAATGTCTAGACATAATGTGTGCACTACAAAAACTTTAGCCTTATCTTTATGGAAGAAAATTCACTGTGATGACAGATCACAGCCGTCTAACATGGTTAAATAGAGCCAGCCAGCAAAATGCCAAGTTGCTAAGATGGAGTCTGGGGTTGCAAGCATATAAGTCAGTGCAGCACTGCAGTGGGAGTAGCAATGCCAATGCAGATGGGCTCTCAAGACAGGGAATGGGGTGAGGTACACCCAGATAGACCTGACACTCTCAAGTGATGTTTCTCAAAAGGCACTTGAAAAACTGGCACGAGTTCCTTGGGGGGGAAGATATGTGAGAATTGTGGAGAGATGGGCGAAGGCTGCCAGCCTAGTCAAATAGAATTTGATAATATAATTCTGGCATTTGTAAATAAATGTAAAATACAGGCATGTTTTCCTTGAGTGTAAAAGAATACTGTGAAATGTGGAACTGCAAAATATGTGACAACATTGCACTCTACTGGCCTAGTGAAGCATGTTGCGAACCTTTCATGTTAGAATTCAGCTCCAGTGCATCTGGATGAAGGTTTCATGCCCATTGTTTTAAGGCTAAAGTTTATGACCAGAATTTACATGTGGAAGGTGCTTTATTGCTCTGTTTCTCCTGGAGTGTATATGTGAAATGTATTGTATTGTTGTAAGTTTCTGAGCAGGTGTTAGATTGCTAAATAATGCAGTTTGTGGCCTGAAAACTCAGACCAGGTGTTAATATGATGCAATATGAATACTGGGAAAACCTAAGTGTCAAAAATGATGTAATTTGGGAGGGTCTTAGAGACATGTTTGTTAGTAATGTTTAAATACTATTTCTCACAAGAGACTGGGAAGCATTTTGATCTTGGATATCTAACTCAGCACTCTGCCTATGCTCACATGTAAGTTTTAGCATGTGATTTCTTGTAGGAATAGTTAAAGCTAGTAAAGATTAATTAGGGATTTTTCTTTGAAATCAGACCTGTCCTACTGTATTATTTTAAGTCTCTGTGTGATCTCTGAACTCTTAATATCTCTGTGGTGTAGTAGTTTTGTCTTGTGTTTTAATTGTTTATTATTAAATATTTTTAAAACCTTCTATCTGTAGCTGGTTTATGTAGAGATAATTTATGCTTTAGAGTACATTAAATATTTATAGAGTTTACTGTCTAATCCCTTCCAATAAGCCTTAGACTGAATAGTCACATTACCATTGGATAATAATATTGCACAGTAATAATTGGACACCCTTTTATGGTCCTTTTAGTAGCTGATGTTATTAGCTGGGTGGTGGCAGGGATTACTACAGCATGGTCTGGGTAAAGGGCACAGCTGGAGAATCTGTGTCAGCCTTTCCCAGGATTGTCTGTGAAGTTGTATAAATACTTATCTCAAAGTGTGTGCTTGGTGTGTCAGCTACTTGGCAGGGACACGAAGCACTGGTTGGACAGAGAGGGTACTGGAGGTTTTTGCTTGCCCAGCTAGGCTGAGATCTGGACCCTATAGCTGTGTCAGTGGGGAGTCTTACTGGGGACCTGGTGAGCAAGGGAGCAACCGGCCTCAGACTGACTGTGATCTCTGCGTGCACGTAAGGGAAATTGTACTTTACTGTGTGTATTAGCTATCCTTTTCTCTTCTTGGAGATGACCTCCCTCATTTTAATGGTGAGGATTGAGGCTCCTTGATTGCTGGGCCAGGGCATGGTCATCACACTATGTAGCCTCTGGTTATTCCTCTCTGGATTCCCTGTTTGTTCATTCCTGGATCACTTTACTGGTCTTACCAAATAACCTGGATGTATCCCTTCAATAGGTAGGTCCCCAAATTCTGGAAAGATGGTCAAATTGTAACTATCTACTAAGCACAGGCAACAAGGAATTCAATAGTTAGCAGAGTGTCCAGAGTCTGGAGGCCATTTTTCTCACAGAACATCAACACGGCCATTCATTAACATGAGATAAACTACATGGCTTCTGATTTCCATAGTAGGACATGCAGACATCCAATCTTCCCCACACCCTACCTGATATTGGAGAGCTGTCCAATCTGGTCTCATAGCCATCCCTATCAGCAGCACAAGTCTTTTCCTGAATATAAAGAGGCAATAGCACAGATGTACATTTTCCATCTATGCATCTGCATGTATATACGCATTAACACACTTTACTGTAGGGTTATCATTGAGGTGATTCACTTATCCATAGTTTTCTTCCTCAGAGATAATTCCATGTTAGGCAACTTTGTACCACAGGGAAAAGTGACATAAAGTGTAATAACATAAGAATGACACTGTAAAACAGTTTTATTCACACAGCTTCATTTTCATCAAGTTTCTATTGCATCTTCAATGTGCATTTTTTATTCATGTTTTCATTTATCTTTGTCATTAAGATTGATGAGGAATTATGATGTGAAACAGTGGAGTGAATTTGTGCTTACCTACCCATTTGTCAAATTACATTTGAATAGAGTAAGATAAGTACTTTGCTTTATGGTGAGTGGAAGACAGTTGTATAGTAGGATAATTCTGTGTGATATATACTTAACCATCCCAACATCTCTCTAAAACTAAAAACACTGCTTCAGTGGGGCCTGATGATTCACCAGGTTGCCTCTTAAACATCTCATGTCAGTAGATATTGCGTTCATTAGGATCTCTGTTTAACCACAGCTTCCAGACTGGCTTTGTCCTGCTAGAGTGGAGGGCAACAGAAGTCATCCTTCTGCATAAAGGGGAACCACCTACTGAACTGGGAAATTACAGACCCATAAGTTTGACTAGTCTAATATGTATGGCCCTGGAAAGAATAATCATGCACCTGGTAAACAAGGACATATGAAACTTACAAACATTGGACCCAACCCAATCCAGCTTTGTTAATGGTAGGTCGTGCCTGCTGAATCTAGCAGATTTCTTTGAGATAGTCACTAAGGCCATAGATGAGGATAAACAATACATACCACCAACCTTGACATGGCCAAGGCATTTGACACAGTTCTCCTAGGTTCATAGGTTCATAGATTAGTACTAGGCTAACTGCTCTTGTGGGCCATTTTAAGCTTCGCCAATTACCACATGTAAGAACCAAAGCCTGCACCTTGTATTTGCAAGGTAAACACTTTAACCATTATGTCATCCTCCCACATTTTCGGTATTCCTCCCACATTCTCCACTCAAGTGTTATAAATAAACTCACAAAACTGTGCATAAATCTCTATGTCACTAGATGGGCAGCCAATTGGTTCACAGATAGTGCATATGTATTTAAAGTGGATGAATCCAAAGCTGGCAAGTAGTCAGTTACTAGTGGTGTGCCGCAGGCCTCAGTGCTGGGACTGAACTCAAGGCTAATGTGAAAGGCCTCTGGATGACAACGTTTGCTGATGACTGCAAGCTGGAGGCAATCATGGAATCCCTCAGTGAAGTACATATCCCTCAGGATTATATAGATCAAATGATTGGTGTCAGAACTATGACCTAAAGCTTAATATAAAAAATGCTTTATCATACCCTTTAGGAACTCAAATACTCCTGCAAATTACAGCATCAATAGCACATCTCAAAGAGTAAACTCAGAGGTGAGAGATCTAGATACATAGATACAAAGTTGAAAGAACTTTAACTGCCATGTATCCATAGTGGTGAGGAAGTCCTTCTATTTGGCTCAACTTGTAAGTAAACGTATGTCATCCAGATCCAAGGAAATTACAGTCCTGCTGTACTCAGCCCTCACTAGACTAATAATCAGCTACAATGTGCCATTTGGCATGTGCTTGAGTAGTCAGTTATAGCAGCTAGAGTGACCTCAGATGTTCCTGACAAAAAAATACAGAATGTAAACAACCTGTCCTATGTGGATAGACTAAAAGCCCTATCCCTTTACTCTTACTGACTAATTAAGGGGTGACCTATGTCTGACCTACAAGCCACTCAGAAATCCAGCCTTGATGGAGCTGTTACACATTCACAAGTCAAACAGCATGAGGGTCACCCAATCAAGGATCTAAACCTAGTCAGTGACTCAAACAAAACATGCTGGTGAGACAGATGTTTGTCTTAGAGATTGCTCCTTTTTGGAACAGGCCTCCTATTCACATTAAGCAGAGCTTTTCACTGGCCCTCTTCAAATTCAATTTGGATCAATGAATGGGTCATCAAAAATTCAAACCTGGGGTGGTGCCAATGTCCCTTATGGATGGGGGTAATCTGTAAGATAATCAAGGCATAGACACAAATGCATGCATCCTCTTGCCCCTAGGGGCATACATTTGGGTAAAATCAGATTATATTGGCTAGGCTTGTAAGGGCTCATTAGCCATTAGCTTAGTAATCTTCTATGAACCTATGAACATGTTGCATCTGTATTTCAGAAGAGATTAAGATCCCTTCATCAGAAGTTTATGCCATCAACTGGTCTGACAAGATAAGATCTATTGAGACTTATGAGATAAACTCTCAGTATCCTGTATGATACCAAGAAGACTGGCAAAGCTTTGAGATGGTCTCCATAGTTTTTATGATTTATGCCTTTGATTTTCATATGGAGATGTGTTGTGGTTGTTCCGGTTGTGATAAGTGTGTGGACAAATACATATTGAAAGGGGCATTATACTCAATGATCTGGCTAATGACTGACAATTACAGTGGAATGACTACAGCCCTTGAGCTGGACACCTTACCTTTATATATAAACTTTGCGATTTTCATCTTTGTTTTCATCATATCTTTATCATGTCTTCATTAACATTTTTGTCCTCATTGAAATTATGATCTTTATTGTATCTTCATCATTATCGCATGTTCATCTTCATCATCATATTATTATTTTTGTCATCTTTATCTTCATAGAGTCATGTTGCTTTTTATTGCATCTTTATCATTACCTGCATCATTTCCCTCACCTAAATCACAACTTCATCTTCATCACTTCCATGATACATTCATCATCATCTGCAGTGTGCCTTCATCTTCATAATCATCATCACCATCATGTTCTTCATCTTCATCTTTGTCACCATTTTCATTCTTGTCTTTACTGATATGCAGTTTCCTGCAACAGCTTTTGTTTCTGCACTAACCCATTCAAAGTATAACACACACACTCAAATACATATTACTGTAATGCTATCAATGAGATTTGCATACCCCTAGTTTTCTTCCTAGAAGTGACTAATTATGTGTTATTACAGTGGAAGCCAAGCAGTGAACACTTTACCCTGTTTCACATTGCTTTTGTTACCTTTTATTTGAATGTAACTGCATTTAGTCATTTATTGATTTATTATCTGTTGACTGGTTGGCTGACTGACTGAATGACTGACTGACTGACTGACTGACTGATATTGCCACATTATGTGTCATTTTATGTTTTGATATCTGCCTTATACTATAGAAAATGCTTCTGTCCTCTACAAACTGTTTCTTTTTACAAATACATCACCAGAAGGCTGGACCAAATGAAACATAACCAGAAGTAATCTTTCAGCTGCTTACCATATAGTATATATAAACATAAGTTTATTAATTAAAGTTAATAAATATAGTTCCACTAAAGTAACCAATAAAAATATTGTATATTTCTGAATCCTAAAACCCTTGCAATATGAAGAAAGAATAATTGCAGCAAATGAAATGGTAAACATATGTTTGCACATGATCTTTATGAGAGACTTGCATGCAAAACTGGGTTTGATAAAAACAGTCTGCCATCCTATATCTCCTTCAATTACGTTAACATGTCCACTACCATTAAGCACTGTCAAGACTGGAAAAATTGTACTATACTACTCCTATCCTTCTACCTCTGCATGAACTAATGTAAACAGCACAAGTATTCGTCCAATTCAAACATGAAGAAATGTATTGTCAAATATCCTATCACTGAGGCAGTGACACTGTATCATGTCAAAAGTCTTGTCAAAATTGGAAAAGTCTTGTCAGATTTATAGTTTTATGTAAAGTGTTATCAAGATAAACATGTAATGTATTCACTGTATACCTATGTCTACTAATTTTGCTTATAAGACTGTGTAAAGTGTTACCACAGTTAAACTAGCAATGTACTCACTGCATACTTACATATTGTACTTTGTCACAGTTAAACTAGCAATGTACTCACTATGTGCTTATAAATTGTAGTTTGCTTGTAAGTCTTGTAATTTTCTATAATTGTGGAGCTTTTCTCCCTGGGTCTCTGCTGAAAATGGATCTTGTAACCCAGTTGGACTATCCTGGTTAACAAATGTAAAATAAATATATTAAATAAATAAAAGATAAAGATGAGAATTATGCAGCAGGATTAGAAAATGTTAAGAAAAGATATCATGAATATCTAGAAAAGCTATATAAAAAGTGAACTAACATTGCTAATAAATGTGATGGTATCATCTCTGATTTATAACGACACATACTAGACAACTGAAGTCATGTGGACTTTAAAAACTTTTGTTAATAATGAACATTGCATGCATGATGTGATAAAATACCTCCTGAGTGGTTTAAAATATCACAAAATGATTTTTTTCAGTGTTGCTCATAATTTGCTAACAAGTATGTAAAATAAAAGAAGCCATTGTATTGAAAAATCTCAGGCTTAACAATGGTCATTGTGTAGATTCTGCATATCTGTCCTGTTTTCACATTTTCTTTTTTTTAGGTACTCCAGTTTTCTCCTGGCACCCATAGATATTCAGTAGGTGGTTGGTGAATCTAAATTGTTTCCTGGCATGCCTGCAGTATGTGTGTGTGTGTGTGTGTGTGTGTGTGTGTGTGTGTGTGTGTGTGTGTGTGTGTGTGAGAGAGAGAGAGAGAGAGAGAGAGAGAGGGAAAAACAAAGAAAGGCGTAGATAGAGATCTACTGCCTTTCCTGACAAGACTGATTGAAGTTAAGATTGATAAATCATATTACTGAAATAATGAACATGAATATTCAATAACTAAAGCAATGATAGGCAGAAAGGCCTACAATGTCTGTACCCTTGAGGTTATAAACAGTTAGAAATGACTAAAGAACTGAAAAAAACAATTGAACAACAATCAGTTATGAACAGTCACACTTCAAAATATAGATACCATACAGTTGCTGGTTCAAATAAAATGTGTAACCTTGAAGCATATAAGGAGAGCATCAGATACAAGTATTCAAAATTAGTCAAAACAATTCTTTACTGAGATAAAAATGTTACAACATTTACTTTTCAAGTAAACCAAACCAAAAGATAAAAATGTTACATAAGCAAACAGTTCAGTAAAATCTGCAAATCAAAACTCAGCAGAGCAAAAGTTTTTACACTGTAATAACTTAAACCTCCTGTAATGGAGGCCCATTTATATATTCAAATGACCCTTTAAGGACATAACCTGCTTCAGCTACATGGCTTCTAAATGCAAAAATGAAGAAAAAACACAAAATCGAAATCAAACAAATCAACTTCATCAAATGAATACAAATTTAAAAATCTGCTTAAATAACTAATTAAAAATTACATGACTTCCAAAAGCCAATCAAATTAGTACAAAAAGTTCTGACACAAGTTTAAAGACTTAAATACATTCAGTACTAAAAGCTTTTATTTTCTAATGTACAAAACCCTTCCGTATCTAAAAAAGATAATTACGTTGACCTCGTTATGTTAAACATGACTTTTCCCCAATAACTCATTACTGCTGTATCTGCTTTTTCAGCCTTTAGTTTTAAAAGTGAGGAAACAGATATATGGTCATTCTGCCCTGGCAAGTTATATGCATTCCAATACATCTGCCAGTGCAGTTCCCTTAATTCTAATAAAATTAGACATTGGCTGCCCCTAGGTCAGGTTTAAGTTTTTCTAGTAGTGAAAATGTAAATGTATGTTGTGGATAATCCATAATGTGTTTGCAGAAGGCATTAGTAGTTTTATTTATTTTATTTTATTTTATTTTACATTTATTGACCGGGCTAGTCTAGCTGGATATATGTCCATTTTCAGTAGAGACCCGGGGAGAAAAGCTTCACATTAAAACCGACTAGACACACAAAGTATTAAGTAATAAGTTACAGAACATTAAACTTCAGATGCAGATAGGTTGCTAGACAAAAACAGATGATTAAGGTAATTTAGCAAACATTGATGGAACAGAAGAATAGCACAAAAATAAGATAATGTAATACTTAGTTTTTTTTTTTTTTGTGTGTGAATGTTGTGGGAAGAAAGTCACCTTTTCTAATTTCATAAAGGTGCTCATATATACTGTCAAGAAGCTTGCGCTCCATTTTACCTATATAGAAGATTTCACAACCTTGCAATAGTGCTACAAATACTATACCCATTTTTTCGCAATCAAATTTATCTCTCAGGTGGAAATTATTTCCTTGTAATTTAAAGTATTCACCTTTTAAGATATTCTTACAATAATTGCCTCTACTACACTCCTTATACCAGGGTTCAACTCCCCCAGTCTTGAGCTTAGTCTCAAAAATATTTTTTTTAAATTTGGGACTTTATTATTGTTGGTTCCTCCCCCACCTTATCTCTAATGGCCTTGTCTTAATGGAAAATGTTCCAATTCTTGGATAGGATCCATCTGATCTGCCCACTTTCCAAGCTATAAGTGTTGATAAAAGAATTACGATAACTGACTGGATTGTTTTCCACCCTATGTAGTCTATTATCTGTGATTCCTACAGTCATCTCCCCAAGATTGTTTAATAGAAGTATAAATACCCTCCATTTCTTTTATTCTTGACCTCTAGTGTCAGCTCATCATCCAATTTCTCTTGGTATCCCCTTTTCAGGAACATTTCCTTTAATACATTGCATTCCTCTACAAAATGTTCCTCCAGGGTTGTCATCCTGGCAGCTCTTAACAGTTTCTCTTTAGCAGCTGCTTTTTTATGTGTAAGGAGGTGTGAGATGAAAAAGTGCAAGAGCGTATTGGAGTATGTTGGCTTCTTAAAAAAACAAGAAGTATATCTCTTATTAGCTATGTCTTTGTGCAGCATAACATCCAAATATGCTACTCTAATGTCATTAATTTCATAGGTAAAAGACAAAAAGGTAGTGCTATTATTAATGTATTCACTAAAGTTCAATATTTCCTCATTGGCCCCTCACCCAGACTCTCAAGCATGGGTACAGGAACATTCAAAAATGATACAAACTACTGCATTAATGCTTCTAGTGATAATGTGGAAAGAGGGAACACCAACATAATTGAATCTAACAACTTTTCAATTGGTCCTGACCCTTTAGAATACCCCCCACTGAGGAGATCAGAATGATTGAAACACTGATGCAACAACAGCCAATGGGAGGCAGTTGGAGCCAACACATGTCCACAAAGGAACAAATACACCCCTCAATTCAGGAACCCACCCCCTCGGATGGGCCAAGCACAACGCATGCAGTATGGGTAAAGGAGATAATTTCTGAGACTGAAGCAATTGTTACTATGTACGTTCAAGGTATTGTCGATAATGAACTGAATATTTTTATGAATGAACAGAATGACTTTAAAGGATAATGACTCCCATCAGAAATGCGCACACACCAACTGAAGAATGCCATAATGAGGCACATGCACAAACTAGGAACATCATAGCGTATGTGTTTGGGCTGCTCAAGTCACAGTTCCATTGCCTTGACATATCTGGTGGAGCCCTGCAGTACTCTCCAGCCACATGTGCACACATGTTCATAGTATGTGCCATTCTACACAATATGATCCTGCAGAAACAGCTGTGGAAGGAACAGCACAGGCAAGAGACACACAGACCCAGTCATTGCCAAGGTCCCCACAAGCACAGGGGGACTCAGAGGAGGAACTCCCTGAGCCCATCCCTGTAGGCAGACATAGGCATGCCCAGTATGCCCTTGCCTTGGCAAAGAGGTAACACATAGCACATGCACTGACAACATACGTTGCCAGGGACTGACACCTCACTCTGACTCACACAGTAAAATGGATGCCAGCCACACCACACTACCTATACCTTACTATGAATAGACTGTGTACTGCATTCATCCAACAGAGTCAGCCCTCAATCACTGTCCTCTCACCTGCTTCAGGAAAAAGATAAGTCACTCTTCTTAACAATAATTGAATGGGGTAGTAGACTGTGGTAGCATATCAATGGTATTGCTGCATTTATGCAAGAGATGGGAGTTGGGTACCAGGATAGCAGCAGACAACTGACAGATATGTGGAACAACAGAGCCCCCCTGCCAAATACTGTCTGCCCCAGAATAAACAGCATGCCCCAAGCCAGACAAACCCACTGCACTATGTGAGGGACCTATAAATAGTGGGCTCATAGGAGAAATGCATGCATCTCAATGTTGGTATCCCCTACATACCTCTCAACCTCTTAGAGCAAGACATCTGGGCAAAGAGAAAAAGAAATGTGAGGCAAAGTCCCAAACAAAGGGACAGGTTTTTACTAGTACTCCTACAAACTTAGAAAGCGGACAGAATAACAGCGTTTTCACTAGCAAGAAGTTTTGAAGGGTATGACGTCTGAAACGCAAATGTCAAGTCATTAGGTCCTAACCTCATTCTTTATTGATATGCCATTAATGACCCAAAAAAACACACTTGCATTACAAATGGATCCAAAGTATGAGGCAAACATCTGGAAAGTCTGGGAAAATCTGTACAGTTGAGAGGTATGGGTCCCCACCCCCAACACACTCGTGTTCTCATACAATTGCAGTAACATCTGTTTGTAAGGTAATAGCAGCAGACCACACATTTCCAGGGCTGTCCCAATCAACTTACTAACATGTTCTAGTTCCACAATATACAGGGCTCAAAGTGATATATATGTGTCTGGTAACAGTGTCAGGAAGTAGGTAGCTGTTGTGGCTTAGTGACCTAAGTGCCTTACCCTAGTTAACAGTGTCCATGGCTCGAGACTGGTCATGCCCACTATTTTGCATGTCAGCTACACCTATGGTAGGAGTCCCACAGAATCTCTAGATGTCACTACTTCTTACTGCAGGAAAGCTTGGGACAGGGGGCCACAGATATGGACAGTACACAGCTCTGACTAACCTAGAGGGTGTCTACTGGGACAGCAGGTTGGGACAAGTCAGTGTTGCACCAGGATATAAAGGCTGCCATGTAACTTTGCCAGTACTGACAACAAGTCAGTGGGCACCATCCATACCCCATGAATGACAGGCTTTTGCAGAATGTCCACAGATATGCCTCATATAGCTCTTCCATTTGCCGTAACATTGCATTTGTACGGCATACTCTTGGCAAACCAATAATGGTTAATGCGAAAACATCAATGACATGCAATTGAAATGCAGAGTCCATAACCATATGAAAATGCAAGCTAATATGAAGACATTCTACCAACTGTCTAAGTGTGGAAGAGCAATATCAAGATCCTGTACCCATATTTGGGCCTGTGTGTCTGACTTTTATATATGGCCCTTCCCAGATGCCTGGTCATAACTGGTAGAGAGGACTGGCCAACATGTAGCCTTATAACAACAGTGCAACAAAAACTGTCTGAGGACCTGGGCAGATGTATGGGGCACAATGCTGAGCAACCTGCTGAACAGTTGCAGTCAGAGGTCTGATGCTTGTAATCTTGTGTGTGGTATTACAATGTCTACCCCACTCACACCATAACTACAGCTGCATAAGAGCAGCAACAGTGGATAAAGCCTGCAACTTGTGCAGAGCAGTGCAAAGGCCCACATAAAGAGGAAGGAGGAATCACTGGCTAGACAAATGTGCAATGTGCACACTTGAACAATTTGTGCACTAGCATGGGTTCCTTGCAGTGTATGGAGTCAGTAGACAAATATCTATCAGCGGGTCCTCACATCAGCCTATAGTAAGCTGCCATTCACATACCAGGAGATCACAGTGCTGTGTAAAATGTTGCACACATATCATGCAAAACTATGCTCAGTACACTATATGCTGCACCCACCCTAGAAATTAGTCAGCTAAGAAGGTTAACACACAGCCAGGAGATCCCTCAGACAGTACATCAGTCAGGTGATGGACTGTTTACACAGCTGTATCAGCCAATCAGCTCTACCACACAAAACCTGGACTGGAGTACAGTTTTGTCTGGCCTGGAGTCACAGTGTTACTACTGATGCTCATTCTGGGCATGCTTCTACACTTAGCTATTTTCAGGACATGTCTGAACACACATCTGACTATAGAACCAGGATGTCCATATATTCCTGTGCATACAGACAGATATGTACAGCCTAACTGGCTCTCTCCACCCCCATCGGACATGATCACCCCATCTGTCTGTATGTGGTACATATAGGATATATGTGGATCTGTTGAATCTGATATACATACAATATATAGGAACATATACAAAAACCATTAATAGAGAGGTGGAGACAGGGGAAGAGACAGAGAGGCAGAGAGAGACTCTGAAAGCCATAGAATGATGTAGTACCACAACCACGTGTACACCAAGTGTAACTAGTGGCATGTGCAAATACCATAGTGAGCCCCATTGTGTAATAGTAGGTAGGGGTTGTGATCCCACATCAGCCACCTTGTGTGCGTGTGTGTATAACTATAACCCCTTGCGGATGTGTGTATTTTCTGTTTATTTGTGTGTAATGGTAATACATTTTGAGGCCTGTTCCATCCTGTAAACTCCACCATTGCCTTACTTTACAGGGCCTGCTGATGTCATCCACCTTAGAAGCACCATTGAACACTCACCAGTTATATAAACTCTGTGGCACAGGCAATACGTGCATAGCTCTATAGCGCATACAACCATATAGGTAGAGGTTCTAATCTGAGCAACAGCAAGTGTGTGTGTGTGTGTGTGTGTGTGTGTGTGTGTGTGTGTGTGTGTGTGTGTGTGTGTGTGTGTGTGTGTGTGTGTGTGTGTGTGTGTGCGTATAAATATACTTCCTTGTAGTTGTGTGTAAGAGTAATAAATTTTGAGTCCTGCTCCACCCTGTAAACCCACCCTTGCCCTACTTTACAGGGCCTGCTTATGTCATCCACCTTAGAAGCACTGTTGGACACTCTCTAGGGTTATAATCTCCATGGCACATGCATTAAGTACATCACATAATAGTACATATAACTGGATAGGTACAAATTTGAAGCTCAATACTTGTGACTACAATAGTGTGTGTGTGTGTGTGTGCATGTGTGTGTATAAATATACTCCCTTGTAGCTGTGTGTAAGAGTAATATAATTTGAGGCCTGTTTCACCCTGTAAACCCCCCCCCCTCCTTCCTACTTTACAGGACCTGCTTATGTCATCCACCTTAGAAGCACTGTTGGACACTCTCTAGGGTTATAATCTCCATGGCACATGCATTACGTACATCACATAATAGTACACATAACTGGATAGGTAGGGGTTTGAATCTCAATACTTGTGACTACAATAGTGTGTGTGTGTGTAAATATACTCCCTTGTAGCTGTGTGTAAGAGTAATAAATTTTGAGTCCTGCTCCACCCTGTAAACCCACCCTTGCCCTACTTTACAGGGCCTGCTTATGTCATCCACCTTAGAAGCACTGTTGGACACTCTCTAGGGTTATAATCTCCATGGCACATGCATTAAGTACATCACATAATAGTACATATAACTGGATAGGTACAAATTTGAAGCTCAATACTTGTGACTACAATAGTGTGTGTGTGTGTGTGTGTGTGTGTGTGTGTGTGTGTGTGTGTGTGTGTGTGTGTGTGTGTGTGTGTGTGTGTGTGTGTGTGTGTGTGTGTGTGCATGTGTGTGTATAAATATACTCCCTTGTAGCTGTGTGTAAGAGTAATATAATTTGAGGCCTGTTCCACCCTGTACCCCCCCCCTCCATCCTACTTTACAGGACCTGCTTATGTCATCCACCTTAGAAGCACTGTTGGACACTCTCTAGGGTTATAATCTCCATGGCACATGCGTTAAGTACATCACATAATAGTACACATAACTGGATAGGTAGGGGTTTGAATCTCAATACTTGTGACTACAATAGTGTGTGTGTGTGTGTGTATAAATATACTCCCTTGTAGCTGTGTGTAAGAGTAATACATTTTGAGGCCTGTTCCACCCTGTAAACCCCCCCACCCTACTTTACAGGACCTGCTTATGTCATCCACCTTAGAAGCACTGTTGGACACTGTCTAGGGTTGTAATCTCCAGACAAAAGGTGGACTTTGCTTCTGTACAGTCCTCAGTCAGTACAATACATTATCAGCATGGCCAGTGTGGTATGTACTTATGCAGACATCTGCAGTAACTAGAAATTCTATGTTAACACCCACAAAGGTTGTCCATTGCCTTAAACACCTGTTCCACACAGACAGCCTCAAATCAGTACTGCCCCAGTTGGTATCAACGAAAAAAACCAACACAAAAACGACTGTAAAAAAACAATAAAGGAAAAAGAGAAATCCACCAGTCTCAAAAATGCTAGTTCCACGAAGAGTTTATTTGTTAGCGCTTTCATGCACCTTCAATACCTGCACTTCCTCAGACAAATGAAATAACAAAAGTAACTTCATTAAATACCAAAAAGGTAGCCTCATTGACTAATTAAACCATTAACCAATCTATACATTAATTAAGCTCCCAATGTATAATATAAAAGAACAACACCTAAAAATTCATGAATACACAATGCATAACAGCATAGCGTCACTAAAATAATATAAAAATTTACATTATTAGAAAACCTAGTAAAAAACTAATATTTTCCTTTCAACGCATCAATAAAGCAGCTTAATACACATTATAATGCAATGCATCTAAATACAAGTACATGTAAAAAGCGTGTGAAAAATGTATAAAAAACAAATTATATCTACAAATATATACTCCTTATCATAGGACTTATATATGTATATGTGTTTTGTCACTAATATTATCATTCCAGAGCTCTCAATCTAAGTAGACATTTGATGGAACACGAATCATTAATCCCTGGATAAACATGTGCATTAGTATGTAATTGCCATAACAATTCTTGTTCTTCAAGTTTTAAATGCCAAGGTCCACCTCTAGGATTCCTAGGAACACTTTGCACAACAAACTGAAAACTATGTGTATTGAACTCATTAATATGTCTTGCCAATGCATTAGTCAGATTACTTCTAGAAATAGCGTATATGTGTTCATATATATGTTGTTTTAATTGATGCTCAGTTTTACCTAAATAAAAAACAGGGCACAATTTACACTGAGCCAAATATACAATGCCCTGGCTTTCACAATTATATTTATCCTGTATGGAATACTGAAAACCATTAATACTAAAAGAAGGGCCTATTAATATGTATTTACAATATTTACACCAGTTGGTATCAGACAAGTTGTCCACTGGTGGACTATGGCATGCCTAGATGGTAATGTTGTGCTCAGCCCTTCAACAGCTGCCACATATATGAGTGTAACTATGCGCGCATTACCAGCACGACAGGCATGAATCACATAGGAGACAGCAAAAACTCCTGATGGACAGACAGGTTTGTCTCCCAGAGGCTGCCCTGTCTCAGGAATGCACTCCGCAAATATGTCAAAGACAGTACCATGCAGACCCTCATCAACTGCAGCAAGGCTGAGTGGATGGGAAAAAATATCTGTCCCAGGGGTCCAACCTGTGTGCAGCAATGCCAGGGGCAACATGTGCTGATCGATGATTCTGTGGGGGATAAAGTAATGGCTAGGCTTGTAAGGGATACAGGGCCAGTACTCTAGTGACCTCCCCTGGACCTATGAACCTGTGAACCTATGGAACTCCCAGGTGACATGCATCAAGTGTATCATGCTGTGTTAAGGGGTATGCATGCAAGGTTACACTGTCTACCCCCATTGTCCCTCACACATACTGTACCACGCATATGCACCTAGGTAAACATGCACATATACAGCCATACGTTGGTGATGAAAAGGTCTCTGCATTGCCACTCCACCATCCTGAGCTCCTGCAATGGCAGCAGCTCACCACAACATAGAATCAGAGACACCTGGAATGGAAACAGAATAAGGTCTGTGAGACAACAGGCAGTCAGCAGTACTAACAGCAAAAAAGCAGCATGGCACAAATGTAAATACACTTTGATGTGTACGTATGACAATTGCCAGCAGGCAGCACCTTACAGGGCATAACACTACTACACTACAAACTGCTATTATTTGTACTATATTCACCCTGTGCATCAGACACATATTAGCATGTCCCTGCATTGATGGTACAGATAGCAGGGATGTGGCACACATATCATCACATGCATGGGGTGTGTTGTGAGGTTGTCAAAGGCCTAGGCTGTGCCATACAGTTGACATCATGTGTGTGTGTCTGGAGGGGTGCTGGTCAGCTGGGCCATGGAGATGAGCTGTGTAGGTCTGTTCTTGATCTGCATGTGACAGTGATGTGTGTGTGTGTGTGTGTGTGTGTGTGTGTGTGTGTGTGTGTGTGTGTGTGTGTGTGTGTGTGCATGTACACAGTCCAACCATGTGCTAGCCCTATGTGAGGGCATGTTAGACAGCAGTTGACCATACAGGCAGAATGGACAGCTCACCATCTCCAGCCATGAACATGGGAACTGGTTCTGCCAGGAGTGGCACTGGCAACACCATGCCCAAGGTCAGATGTGGTACTTCTTCCTGATGGTGATTGGTGTCTGCTGGATCTGTGTCCCTCATGGGACTGACCAGGACCATATGCCCATGGCTTGTCATGTTGTGGTGTGGACAGCACCCTCCCTTCGGTAGCACTGGTGGTACTGTCACTACGGGAGTGCGACTATGCATGGCCATGTGGGCTCTGAACCGATGTTGTTGCTGACCTATGTCCATGTGTCTGATGCCCTACTCCTACCACATGTTCAAGTACAGACATTGCACTGTTAAAGACTGACAATGTCTCACCCCACAGTCTATCCACTGCATCAGTGAAATGGTATAAGGCATCACCAACGCCATGGAGGGAGTCATGCATGCCAGGCAGTGTTGCATCCATGACCCTGAGCATCCATCTGGTGTACCGTTCACAACATTCCTGTGCCTCCATGATGTAACAAAACATATGCTGGATGACATGTGCCTGTGACACCTCTGACAGGGGTTGGATGGGCAGAAGTCCTCCTTCGAGCACCCATGTCAATCTCCCTGCATGGGCACAGGTGGGATGTCAACCAATGGGACTGAAACCATCCATAATGAAACCATTCTCCTTGGGGGATGTAAACATTGACTGGGTTTCACTACACACACCCAACCCAACCTCCTCCATCAACCTACATGGCTTTGAGCAACTGATCTCTACTCCCACACACACACATAAATCTCATGCCCCCAGCTCTCTCTTAGGCTGGATCCTAGTCTCCCACCCTCAAAGATACAACAATCCTCAGACCCTAACAAATACCCTCACTGATCACTCTCCTGTAAGAGTCATCAGGTATACTCCTCACTTCACCAGACCACATAAGTATATATCTTCTTGCAAACTTTCTACATTCTGTCCTGAGATTTTCAAAGATTATCTCTCCAGAATTAACTGATCACATCTGACCACTCTCCCCTAAACAAAGTCTTCCTTTTCTTCAACTCTATCTTCCTAACCCTTTTCAACTCTCTAGCTCCCCTCTGCAAAGTCAGAATAAAATCTATTATAGCTCCCTGGCTAACTACACCTACCATTACTCTAATGAAATACAGGGACAAGATGTGGAAGCTATGGATAAAAAACAAAATCCCTTCACATTTACAACATTATAAAGAACTCAGAAATCTGGCCAAAAACAAATTCAAAAAGACAAAAAGGACTTTTACTCCAACCACCCTTCTACTCAAAGATCAGACCCCAAAGAATTCTGGAACTCCATTAATCTCATCCTGCACCCTGGTAACCCTTCCTCCCCTAATCCCTGCCCCAACAACACACCCAAAAAACTGCTGACCTCTTCAACAGCTACTTTATCAAAACCATAACTAAAATGAAAAACTCTCTCCCACCTACCAACAATGCTAACAACATTCCTAATTCTACTTCTTCAACTGACCCCTCTAGCTCTTTCACCCTCAAAACTGTACCTACAAACTACATAAAATCCCTACTCTCTAAACTTAAACCATTCTCTCCTTCAGCTGACAACCTACCCCTCTATTTCCTGCAGATAGCAGCAGACACCATTGCAGTACCAGTATCTACCTTAATCAATCGCTCCATCTCTGAATCATATGTCCCCCTCATATGGAAGAAATTCTACACCCTACCAATAAACAAAGGAGGAAACTCCACTGACATCCCCAATTTTAGGCCAATTTCTATACTATCTCTGCTCTCAAAAATATTGGAAAAATATGTCCACAAACAAGTTATATAATACCTTTTCCAGAAAAACCTACTAACACCCACAAAACATGGATTTCGCCCCAAACACAGCACCTCTACTGCACTAATATCTTTTACTAACACCATATCTCTTGCTCTTGATAAAAATAGACTAGTCTCCTTCCTGTTTCTAGACCTCTCCGAGGCCTTTGGCACAGTGTCCCACCCTATTCTACTGACCAAACTATCTAATCTGCATTTCTCCCCTTCTACTCTCTCCTGGTTCTCTAGCTACCTCTCTGATCACCTAGAATCAGTCAAATGGCTCTCTGCTCTTTCTACACCCCTCCATGTTAAAATGGGAGTCCCCCAAGGATCTATCCTTGTCCCACTGCTCTTTAATATTTTTACTAATTTGCTACATACCTCATGCCCCCAATCATACCTTATACAATATGTTGATGACTCCATGGTCATCACCATCACAGACACTCCCTCTGACCTTCACTCTCTCACCCAGTCTTCCTTCAACTCCATTGAAGCCTGGCTCTGTGATAACAAACTAATTCTTAACCCCCCCCCAAAAAAACTTTTACTCTTTCTCCCCAAAAATCTCTCCAAACTCAAAACAACTTTCACTATACAGTCTGGCAACAACACATACATCACAGTAGAAACAAGCACAAAATTGCTTGGTGTCACAATCGATGACCAACTGAAGTTTGACTTACATATGTCTAATTGCATAAAAAGGACACACCAAAAATTAGGGCTCCTTTATTGGAACAAAAAGTACTTCACTAGCAAAGCGAAAATAGCTCTCGCACATGCATACCTCCTTCTCAGTCTATTGTATAGTTGTCCTATTTTTACCAATCTAAACTCCTCTCTTCTAAGCAAACTTTATTCTACCTGCAATAAGGTGGCAAGATTTGCTGCAAATCTTAATTATAACTCTCACCACTGCCTTTCCCTAAGACAACTTGACTGGCTCGAACTACCTCATCAGCTCACTCTCTCTCAACTACAGATAATCCAATTCATCGTATACCAGCAATAATTCTGCCCCAGCATTTCTCCCGCTATCTTTAGATATTCCCCAACTAGGCTTCTCCTTAGCTCTGGACAAGACCTGCTTCAAATACAGAAATCCAAGACCAAAGTTGCCTGCAACCTCTACAACTATAACCCTGCCATATCCTGGAACAAACTTCCCTTAGAAATTAGATCCCTAACACACCCTAATAAGTTCAAAACAGCCACCAGAGAATGCCTAAAAACAATCTGGTCCTGCCACTGTACACATCCTCCCTAAACTGTTTCATCCTCACACCAATGACCCCCCCCCCTTACACTCTTCCACTGTAAAACCTTCTACAAACCAAGTGTTAAAATACTCTGTCATTCCCAGATCAACTCACTATCTTACTCCAATCTCTCACTCACTTTTCTCACCTCCTGTACTCGCTACCTTCCTTTTCACTCCTTCTCTCCTCCTCATATGCTCTTCCCTAACCTCTCTCTCCTATACTCTGACATACTAGCCAAACTCTGTCTATAACTTATTGTACATAATCATTCTTACTGAGCAATTTTTAGCTCTAAACATTACACTCTAAGTACTGCCTCAGAACTGAAGCTACAACTGTATAATTATTAACTACATTGTATATAATGTATATTTCTCATTTAGTCTAATACCATTGTAGTAGAATTGCATCTTACTGAGGAGCTTTTTTCCCCGGGTCTCTGTTGAAAATGGGCCACTAAGCTCAGTCAGACTAACCCGGTCAACAAATGTAAAATAAAATAAAATAAAACCTCGCCAGTCCTCTGGCTATGGCTAGTGTCTACAGTCACTGTTTGATGCTACCACCCTCTGACTGCCCATTATCTGTGGCTGCTGGGGACTAGGTATGTGTGGGCATACTGACCGTGTGTAGGGACACTGGGGGTGGAAGTGGGATGTCAACCAATGGGACAGATTCAGTCCTAAACAACCCCACATGTCCTCATATTGGCCACCATCATCAGCAGAGTCCGATGAAACACTGACATCAGGTTGTGAGAGAGTTGGGACACACATTCCAGCCTCCATGGTCACCTGTGAGGGGAATACAACATGACTACATTAATTTCTGCATTATAATGTTTGTTGATCTACACACACACACACACACACACACACACACACACACACACACACACACACACACACAAACACACATGCAGACACACACACACACACACACACACACACACACACACACACACACACACACACACGTGGGGTGCCAGAAAGGCATTATACAAACCACACCTTCTGACCGATGCCGTACACAACACACAATCAGACCACAACAGACACACTCTGGACAGGCCCTCAACAGCATGCAGTGCAGCTACATCCAGTTAATGTTGCTAGTACTATATGTGATGGACCTTCAGCTAACAAACAGTGCACCCATGTACACAACAGTAATGCTCTCCTGTATAGCAAAGTGGCTACATCTATACAAACCTACGTGCTGATATGTTACAGTTCCTGCAAATATGCTACTGTAATTACCAATGTGATGCACTGCAGTGAACCCCACCACAAATGAACATGCACATATTGCAATATGGCTAAGGGTAACAGTTGTGTGCATGGCAAACTGGCAGCTCTTAACATGTCTAGGGTATAGGTGAACCATAACATGACAGTTCCACACTCACCGGTTACAGGTTGATGTTCCCCAGCAACATCAGTGGTACCTACGGATTTGTGAGGGAGAGGTATTATCAGCACACACACATGTGGCATTGGTACAGGATAATATGTGCATTTATCAACATGTACAGTACAAGCTGTGATACTACCCAAATTGCTGACAGTCACAATATGTGTGCACTAAAAAATTCCATCAACAATTACAGATTGACCTGACATATGCATACAGGTATGCAGAGGCTGCCACTATGAATGTTACAGTATTAACGTGGTGACCACTGGAGGCTTACCTGGATGCTTCTCGGGTGTGAAATCTGTGCCACACACCTCCACGACATAAGTACTCATGGTTTCCTGTGAGCTGGTGGCTGAACCCAGGTTTTTCAGGTACTCATCTGTGGCTGACAGTGGTGGTTGTGTAGCAGGCCCTCACCCTGTGCCAGAATGGTGCCTGGCCACAGCTGCAGCCCTTTGCCATGCATGGTGGATGAGATCAGTAGCACAGTGACGAACCTGTCCCAGTGGCCCACATACTGTTGCTACCAGGTCTGCCCATAAGGCATCTCATTCCTGCTGGTTATGGTGGCTTCTTGCCAAAAGCACCTTGTGATGGAATCTCAGGGCATCAATAATTACAGCTGTCTCAGCCTCTGAGAAGGGTGGGTTCCATCACTGGTACATCCCATCTGAAAGACATGAAGAGGGAAACACATCACAGGACTGAATACATTGCTCACCATTATGTACAGATCCTGCACATCCATTTTTGCCAGCACTATCCACTGCTAACCCCCACACCACATCCCCACCATATATCAGCACAGTAGGTCTGTGTATATCGCCAACATAGTGGCAATACAGCATGTGCTGCCCCACTAAGCCTGATGTTTCATGCTACTTGCTGCATATGCTATGAGGTGTTGCAATGCATGAAGCTGTTACACCTATTACCACGTTTCCATAGCCTGTCTACATTGTCTGCTGTGGTGTCAACCTCCTACTATATTAGTAATCAGCTGGTGTGTAGGGCCACCTCTCACTTCTCCCTGGCCTTCCTCCCTCAGATTTTGGACTATATGGCTGAACAATGTCCTACAGTTTCCCCAGCCAGTGTGGTTGATATGGGTGTCATGGCACTGTGTAGCACCTGCCTGATGTACACGGATGGACAGCCATCTACAAATATCACCAAAGAACACACTGTGAAAGGGATGCAATGACAGTAGTAACCTGCAGTCCATGCTCTCTGCCTGTCAAGGCCACATATCTGTCCCCAAACAGGTTGTCAGCACAAGCAGTACACCTCACACACCACTCACACCTACAAAACACACAAAAATATATGCAGTGGTCCTCAACATACACATCCACAAACAAAGAGGATCTCTGAAGCAAAGTCAGACATAAATGCCACGGCCATACACAGCACATACAGACTCCTGTGAACACAGTTATGGTACATTAATATCTGGTACTGTATTAATTCCCTTACATTGTATGACTTTCACAGACTGAGAGGGGCTTTCTAACAGTACATGATGTGATATGCCAGCTATATCCACCAGCACTTATTGTCAGTATTGTACAACAGACAGTCCAGTAGCAGTTATATGTAAGCTGACCATTTCTGGGGTGAGTCAGGGCCCACAGCTGTGATCTACCTGTGAGTAGCTTGTCTTAGCAAAACTTAGCTAATGGGAAATGTGATTTTTAATTAATAAAAAATATTGATATTAATTACTCATTAATGATACATTATAAGTGTATGTGTTTAACTTTACATGACCTCTCCCTATGTGCTTTCATTACATTACATTGAGGTGTGACTGTACTGTATTGGACACTTGTGTTTAAATGGTGGTTTTCACCTCATATTTCCACTGACACTGGGATTCTGGACCAGCACCACTACCCTGGTTAACAAATATCAATAACTACATGAATAAATAAAATAAAAATTTATATGAAAATCCTTTCATGTAAAAGCTGAAAGGTCCATCTGTATATTTGAACCGTACAAGTACTACACACAAAACCATGACTCTAACCATTCAGCTATCTTGGCTAAGCAGACTTTGGCTATACTTTTCTATATAGCTTTTTGTCATGTTTAAGCACAGCTGAGCAAAGCGCCATGTCTCGCAATCATGCTTAGCTAAGCTTAAACTTTATAAAAAAAAAAAAACTAATTTAAAATACATATCATAGGAAAACTCACATTTCATTTCCACTCTGACAGTACAGGGGATGTGTTACGGACACTGTAACACACCCACTACAGCAACATTTTCATAGTGGCCAGAAAAGAACTACATTTGTACATTTTACTGCCATGCAGCACTTTGAAAGTACAGGAGGTGTGTTACAGACACTGTAACACAACCCCTGTGTGACATACATATCTTTACTTATGAAAAAGTGTCCGAGGACACTTTAATTGTGTCGAATGGCACTTTGGCAGTGCTGGGGGTGTGGTACACATCTGCGAGCACTGTAACACACCCCCTAGCACTGATTCAGTAACCATGTACATGGATCCTCCTTAGTAGTGCACCTTCATTAATATGCAAGGTGCGCTGCCGAGAGGGAGATGCAGACACGGACACCGTTCTTTCCATGTAGGAATAACACGATTCCTACACGGAGTTTATTAAATCTGGGGTGTGTCTGAAAATCGGTACACTGTTTCAAAATTGTAATTTTGTTTTGTTTTGTTTTTGTTTTACACAAGTTTAATGTGTTATAACACAAGTATCACAGTTTTTTTGCAATATTTAAGGAAGAATTTGAAAATATTGCTTCTGTGAAAATATTAGGACAGTTATTATTTCTTATGTTTTCTCACAGTACGCAAATGACCAGATTAGGATTGTTCTGTGAAAAGGTGAACAGATGGTAACCGTATGCTCACTTTTAACCTACATGTATATTTGTGAGGGGAAGTGCCTGTTCCATGTTAGATTTATTTAATTTTCCACATGAAGGATTCTTATAATTAACACCGATGGTCATTTTTGTTGCTCAAGGTCACCAGCATTTTAATGAACAAAGTACATCATCAAAGTCAATGAAAACAATGGTGACTTAGCAGTGGCAGTATTCCACATTTTGATATCCTTTGAATCATATTAGGCTAATTATTCTAACAAATACTTTAATAACTTATCTGGGGGCATACCATTTAACTGTTCCTATTTTGGAGCAATGTTCCTATGTTGAGGCTTGGTTTACCCTTTCACATAATTTTCTGAATTTCCCTTATCACAAGTGATTTTTGAAGCTGTCTAGTTCACAGAAAAGCGCACAACATGAAAGAGTACTCACATCTAACAAATCCCTTTTCTGAAGCAAATATAAATGACCTTGTGCAGCAGAACTTAGCAATACAGTTGATTAAAGTCTATAGATTTTACACTGTCTCTTGTTGATGTGATTATAGTTTTACATCATTTTCATCACTCTGTTTTAAATGTGTTTCTGAGTGGTATCCCACATTCATACTGTTATTTGGTATTCAAATTTTATGTTAAATTGATGTCCAGATTTTTAGATGGCTGTTCCTATTTTTCAAGGGCCTTTGTTTCTATTTTCAATGTCTTCAGGTCAAGCGGTGTTCCTGGGAGAGACTATTCTGACTCCATCCATGAAAAAGTCATAATTTAACTAACTACCCATTTACTTGACAGACAGTAACACTGATCAGACCTTGGGTTGGTTCATCATTCTGTCAGAACTTCATATCAGCTGTTGCTACACTTTATAATATTTAAATGAAACAAAGAGAGAGAGAGGGAGAGGGAGAGAGAAAGTATGATAAATGAGAATAAAGAGGAACACTCTAAAGAGAAAAGGTATTTGTCTCAGGCAAGATATGAGGAAGTATTTATACCAAGAAATGTTGTTGGATGGTTTGGAAAAGCCTTCCTAGGGAGACCTTAGTGTAAGCAATTATAATAGAATTCAACATGCAGAACATAGTTCTTGTAAGCTGGCAGAAAGAAGAAAATTCTTGCTTAAATAGGCTACTTATATAACAGGAAGAGAAAGAGACAGACTAGGAAGACACGTGCTCCTAATCTGCCCGCAGAATCTCTTTGTTTGTTCTTTTGCCCACAATACATGCTTTTGGTGATGTATGCACAAAAGAACAAAAAGAGGATGACGAAATTAGTTTACTAAAGTAAACAAATGTCTTCTGGGACAGATGGTGTCTGTCATTCAGGCATAAAGCCATGATACTGAAGTATCCACATTCTGCATTTTTTATTCTAACTGAGGTTACTTCAGTGTTGCAAAGGTGTATGTTATCACTTACACTATCTATATTACACAGCAGAATGAATTAGGCACTGTTGTTGTCTATTTTTGGAATAGAACCAAAGGCCCAGCCTCTTCCTCAATTTTGTCAGCCTTATTCTTGTGCAAGTACTTCCTCAGTCCTTTACTACCAGTGGAGATACAAAAGAAAACATTTACTAAACAAGTAATGCAACATTTATTACTGTCAGTCTTTTGTATTGCAAAAACTGCCTACAATGCAGATCTGTTTACTTCAGCTGGCTCTAAACTAGTCCATGTCATTTAATACCACACAACAGAAGCAGATTCCCTACCATCTTAAACAAAAGGACAAGATTTGGTAAAATTGTAATAGCTAGCTTGTAGTAATATCAGTAATGAGCACTGTACATATGTTGTTATAGGGGGTCTACCTCATAAAAACACAAATAGAATAAATCATGAATGTTTCCGATATCTCTAATAAAATGTCAGTGTTACTAAGACACAACCTGACAAACAAGTATCAGAATGCAACAACTTAACAAAAATGCTTTCTATAGCTAATATCTAGCATTACAGAATTGAACATTCCAGTGTGGAACATTCCAGTAATAGACATTCCAGTATCAAGCATTCCTGCCACTAAACTCAGCAGCTGGTTTGTATTATGAATACATCTCCCTCTTCCAAACATTGTATTAATTACTTACTGTACCAAATATATTGATGCAGACTCACAGGTTTATGACCAGAATCTACATAGGGCATGCAATATAATAACCAAGTTTATCTCCCCATGATAGGCAGTTCACAATGTTGTAAGTAGTGTTGTTAAATCGGAAATATACATCCGTACTTCTATACATACCTCTTAAACTATCTGGCCCATGGAGGTCACCATGGTGTCAAGCTAATCCAAACAGACCAGATTTCTGTATCTCCAACTATCCCCAGGACTTATGCAGCTTCAGCTATCCTATGGTTTCCCATAACATCTCATAGAAGCTGAGTAATATGCATTTACCAAGGATTCTCATAAAAGCTGAGTGATATACTCTGCCACTCTGTCTGAGGCCTGTCCTGGGGTTTACTCCTAGTGGGCTATGCCTTGTGTAACTTCTCATTGGGTGCTCAGACCACATTATCTTATGTCAATAAAGCAAGAACAGCAGCGATTCTACTATATTTTGTTGCATTGTCAAGCTCATCATTCCATTTCAGATCGTCTTCTGCATGGAGACATGCGTGAATGGGCATACCTTCGTTGAAGGTTGTGCGTCAGGGCTGGTAACTCGGCACGTATAAATCAACTACCAATCGTTAGTGGACCGGTGTTCCTCTTTGGCGACACCTAACCGGGAAAAGCCGAAAGACACAAACATGTTTGCACAACGCTGAGCTACGGTTAAACATCGGTGATCGGGGAAAAAAATTACATTTGATTTTAAGGATTTACAACATTTGCAGATGCCAATGGCGTTATATTTGGCCATTGGCATGCTTCCTTAAGTAGATGCATCCTTTATTTGGAGCTTCCAAAATTAACGAATTGGCAGGTGAATAATCCGTTTATTATATTAAACTTAAGCGCTTTTCATACGTAGCATGTACAAACTTCATCAGATGGAGAATAGAAGTTAAAGTGCCATATACACTATATACATTATTAATTCAGCAACTGACACAACACGTTGATGATCTGGCGAGGAGAATGTCCGACCAGACCAAAGACAGCGAAGTCGTTGTGAGACCTAGACCTGGAGTTACTTTTAATACCTCTCTCAACAATCCCCAGAACTTATCTGCTCCATTACCGGCTTCTACACTAAATTCACCAAACAACGGTGAGCCAGTTTTTTCATCTTTGCCGGGCAACCAAGCAGGTATTTAATCTGATAATTCTTCTATTAGCAGTGATAATATCACTAATAATATGAATGCTGCGAATAATCGTAGGCATGGATTACCGAATTTGAATGATTTTATTACTACTCCAACTATTTTTCAAGTTCCTGATACTAACACTGTTTCAAGTACTGGTACAAATCATGATAATAACAATGACAATAACATTTTCTTGAAGTTAAAACAGTTTGATCAGTGCTTAGCGAAGTATAAAAAATTACAAATTGAAATTTTATACTTCAAAGAATGTATCAGGCTTGCCATTGTTCCTAAAGGCTTACGCCAATGGAAGTTTCCATCTGGCGTAATCAAAGGTTCAGACTTTCATTCACAATTAATTCAGTTTTTTAATAAACAAGGATTGGATTTTTTGGATCTTCTGATCGATCAATATAATAAACAAATGGTAGAATTGAAACATCAGTTGGATCATTTGGACAATGACATTATTACCAATTCTGAGTTTATTAAATATGAATACGATTATAGGAGATTTTTTTCTAGCATTGATGCTTTAATTGAAAAGATCACTGAAACCAAAAAGTGTAAAATAAATCGTGACCAAGTGGCATACCAACAGAATCGGGCGTACCCTGATCCACCTTTAAGGTATGCTGAACCTGTCCTAAACACAGGAATGTTACCAGTTACCATGGCTATGAGTGTTAATGACAATGCTTTAGTTGATGACATCATTAACCCTGTGGTTACTAATGATACTGCGACTAATGGTGAAATACGTCGAAGTGAGCGTATTTCTAAACAAAATCAAAATAACCAACATTCTAACCGGCAGGATAACCATCAGGGTTTTTACAAGAACAACTACAAAGCATCCACCTCCTCGACGAATACAGGCTGGAATCAACGCCCACAGCGGAAGAAGAACAATCGACGCAGGAGGTAATCCTTACTGAGCAGTCAAGACATTTTTGTATTTTACAAAGTAATAATCATGACTTTAATGTTTACAATTATACTTCATTGCCGATTTTACAAGAACAAGTTGAGTTTTTAGCTAAAGGCTTTAACTTTGTTCCACATTCCAAGCCAAATTTGGCTCGCACATTATGTGACCTCATTGTGTATACACGCAAGTTAAACCTAAGGGTAATGTTTGGCCAGATCAATGGTACGTTTGCTGATGAAAGAGTTGCAAGCATTTTTAACCCTCCCCTGGACAATACGTTAGCATTGTTTCAGCGTATGTCTTTGATTCACTTCAGGGCTGCCTCTGTTGATTATTTTCACAATATGTCCAGAACTGTTAGCAATTTTACTCTGGATGAGATGCAATTCATTGAACATATTAAAGTTCATAAGATTCGTGTGATGCAGCCCAATAAAGGTGGGGGGGCTATTTTTATGACAGAAAGTGAATATACTGATAGGATGTATATCATGCTTTCAACTTTGAATTATAGTAAAGTCTCATTGAATGAGTTAAACCAAGCATATCAACGTATAAAGAATCATTTAAGTGATTTGTTTATAGAAGGCAGCATTTCTTTAGAATTGTATCATTATTTAACTATGCCAGAACCTCTCACTCCAGTTATTTTCGGAGTTCCGAAATTACACAAGAGCATGGTGGATCCTCCATTTAGGCCCATAATTGATGGGCGTAAATCCATAACTTATGCATGTGCCAAATGGATAGATGGCAAGTTAAAGGAGGTTTTGAAATCTGAGCCTCAAATATGCCGTGATTCATGGCACGTGTTAAATTATTTAAATTCTATCCCATTTGATGCTTGTTATGGATTTTTAACGGTTGATATTAAGGATCTGTATACCGTTATCCCCCAAGATTTGGGCATGGAATGGGTCAGGGAATTCCTACACATTAAACATCTTCCTGGAACAGATATTGATTTAATTGTCTCTTTGTTAGACGTGGTGTTAAAGAATAACTATTTCATGTTTAAGGGTGAGCATTTTTTGCAGACATCAGGTGTGGCTATGGGCTCCCCTTGTGGAGGGAGCTTTGCCAATGCAGTAATGGCATATTGGGAGAATACTTTTTTGTTCCCTCATCCTCTTTTCAACAACATGGTGATTTGGTATACTCGTTACCAAGATGATATATTCATCATCTTAAAAGGGTCTAAACAGGATGCGCAAACTCTAGTGAATACCATGACTACTTTTACTTCATTTTTGGAATTTACATTTCAATATGATGATAATAACATCAATTTCATGGATATTCATTTGTACAAGGATATGTTAAATTTCAGGTTTAGATCCCTGATTTATAGGAAACCTTTTTATAGTAATTCCCTTTTGCATTTTTCCAGTAATCACCCTTTTTTCCAAAAGAGAGGCATCATTAAAGGCCAATTGGTCAGGGCATCTAGGATGTGTTCGGATGAAGCCGATTTTATACAAGAATGTAATAATTTAAAAACCATGTTTTTAAACCGAGGATACCCATTAAAGTTGTTTCAAAGTATAAGGAGGGAAGTCACGGACAAGAAATCTAGTGGTGCTTTAGGCCCTTTATTAATTAATCATGAGATGACCCATTCTAGCAATAATGTACAGCTTAATATTAAAGACAACAGGTATGATACTAGTTTTATAACTCAATTCAATGATATGTCGGCATGTTTTAAAGACATTTTAAATTATAATTGGAACATCATTTTACAACAGCAGTCTCTCAGTAAAGTTCTGGGTAATAGACCTACAATTGTGTTCAAAAAAGGTACCAATTTGAAATCATTATTTGAAGTACCATTAAAACAGTTTAGATATCACAAGGGTATGCATAAATGTGGCAGATGCCACTATTGTAGGTACATCCTTACTGGGCATTTTTTTATTGTCAATGGCATAAAATATGCTATTCACGATAAATGTAACTGTGAGTGTCAAGGGGTGGTTTATGTAGCTTTGTGCCAGAAATGCCCCGCATTTTATTTTGGAAAAACTGAGCGTCAGTTAAAACAAAGGATTTATGAGCATATTTATGCCATTTCCAAGAGCACAAATACCAACGCTTTGGCTAAACACATTTCAGAGAATAATACACATTATTTTAAATTTGTAGTTGCTCAGTCAGTGCCAAGAAACCCTAGGGGTGGACCTTGGCACTTAAAATTAGAGGAGTAGGAGTTAATGTGGCAGTTAAAAACTAATGCCCACATTTACCCGGGCATTAATGATGCTTGTTCCATCAAATGTTTACTTAAACTTAAAGCACTGGAGCGTTAGGGTTTATATATATATAAAAACCTTTTTAATATATGTTTGGTATAATACATTTGGGTATAGTTTATGTTACATGTTATTTAACTATATAAGTTTAGGATATATATGCCTAATTCTAATTTTGAATAAAAGGTTTAATATTGGCATTGTGACATTATAATATATGATTTTCTAGGTCTGTTATTTTAGTAGTTGCATTTCATGTATGCTTCAAATATAGTAGCTGTCTTTTTAAATGGTAAGCCTATAGCTTAATTGAAATTAAGTGATATTAATTTGTTTTAATTGGTTAGTTTATAAAACATGGCTTTTTACAAGAATATGTGTCTGAAGGAGTGCACACAGCAATGTGCATGAAAGCGCTAACACAATAAAGTTTTTTTCAGTGGACTGACTCCTGGTATTGCCATTGGTGTTATTTGTATTTTATCCAGATTATTTGTGGTTCATGGTTTTATTTTTATGCCATATAAATACCAAAAGCTCGTAGTCAGCTGATGCATCAATTGAAATGTAAAACACATTAAAGGCATATTACTAAATCATAAAAACATGCCTTGTAATAAAATTTTGAACACTATATAAAATACTGAGATAAATATTGTATGCAGCACAATATTAGATCAAAACATATTAATATGTTACTATACAAATCTATATTTAAAAAAATTCTGTGTTATAAACAAGTAAGCAGCAACAAAAACATTACAAGTCATAAATTACTTGTATGAAAAACCATAATCTAAAGTCAAAATGTGTATATGTATACAAAAAAATATATATACATATATAAAAAATAATAACATATAACATTATTCCAATAAAGTTCCTATCTACTAAGGCTTTTAAGTTTTAATAAGACCATTATAGAGCACATATCATTTAAGCCTGGCCAATTATATGAATACAGTCTGATCTGCCATAACAATTCTAACTTCTCTAATTCAGTTTCTAAAGGGCCACCCCTAATGTTAGGTATTAATTGATCTAACACCCAAAATTTAAAAGCATGTGCAGGATATTCTGAGACATGCTTAGCCAATGCATTGTCTAATTTGGATTTTCTTATATCATAAATATGTTCGTAGATTCTGTCTCTTAATCTACGAACAGTTTTTCCTACATAAAAACATGGGCAAAACTGGCATATAGCTAGGTAAATAACCATTTTGGAGTTACAGTTGTTTTTGTACTTACATTTTATATCAAAGTTATTGATAGTAATAGAATTATTCACTAAAATGAATTTACAATAGGGACAGGAACAACAGCTGTGCATACCTTTATTGATAACCTTGTGTTCGGTGTTATTAATACCCTCCAGTAGTTGCTTGAAATTTCTTTCTCTTCTTAATGTAAATCTTGGTGCTTTACCTACTTTATCTATTAATTCCTTACTTTCTTTTATAATATTCCAATTTTTGGATACAATTCCCTTTATAAAGTAAAAATCGGAATTGAAAGTTAAGGTCAAGCTATATTCAAAAGAGAAAGTTTTTCTTTTCTCTTTACCATTAACTAATAAGCTTGCTGTATCACAAAGGGAATTCTCCAATCCATTACTTAATGTCTCCAAGATTTGTATTTCACCAAGTCCATTAACAATTGGTTTGTAAATACCTCTATATCTCTTATCATAAATTTCATCTAATATTTTGTCTAAGAATCACATTGGGTATGCTCTTCTAAGAAACATATCCCTTTAATTCCTACATTCCTCGCAAAAATCATCATCTTTTGTAACGATCCGTGCAGCCCTTACTAACTGTCCTTTAACCACGGACTTTTTTTGAAACATAGGGTGAGCACTGGAAAAATGTAGGAAAGTATTGGAGTACGATGGTTTTCTATATATCTTAGTTTCATATTTTTTATCAAGATTATTTTTAATTAGGAGCACATCCAAATAGGCAATTTGTTTTTCCTCAAAATTAAATGTAAAATGGAGGAAATCAGTACTAGCATTAAAATATTTGACAAGATCTTCTGCCATATTAATGTCTCCTTTCAATAGAATAAATATGTCATCTAGATATCGGGTATAATAGGCAATTTGGGAATTGATGTGCTCATTTATTTGGAGCTGTCATGGCTCCATTTTTCTATTTGCAGAACGGTACTCCGGTACCAACGGAGTACATTTCTGCAAATAACACTACTCTTGCACGGACAGGTTAGTGGTTCCTGGATTGCAAATTTACCTCATTTGCATAGCTTTCTGCAGCAAATGAGGTAATTTGCGTACCATAATATTGTCCATGCAAGAGTAGTTTTAGAAGCTCTCATGCACGCCCCTACCAGCTATTGCTGAATCGCTCGGCAGACATATTGCCTGTCAGCCATCTTACACTGCACGTACCCTCCGTGCAAGCCTTCGTAAATCCGGCCCAATGTTTATAGGGTGCCATACACTCGTTTTACAAAGATTACAACTGTAGTTTCTGTGATGTTAAAAATAATGTTTAAGTATTAGAAAACCCTTTAGATAGTCTGCAATAATGATGTTTTATTTGACCTACATAAGTATGTCAATTCTATGGGTATGCAAAAAGCCTGCCATGATTGCATTAGCTTCTAGTCTAATGTTATATATTGTTGGCACAAGTTAAGCAATATTTTTTTGGTTCTATGTACTTTTCTTTATTTATTTCACTTATTTTGTGGTTATACATCTGAAGATATTCTGTTCCTTAAATACATATTTACAGTGAAAAAAAAATCCTAACCTTAATACTGGTATAACAACTGTCTTGATTGCTAACATATACACCTATACTACCTGAAACAAGTATATTCACCCTGGGGCCCCTGAGGCACTCCAGTCTCCTCCTGCACAGCTATGTGTTCATTACAATTTGTTCAGGGGCCAAAGAAAGAAAAATGGAAGTGAATTAGACATTTGTAGAACCAACAGAGTCAATAAGGATGTGAAGATAAACCAATGATTGCTTACATTATATAGGTGGTAGGTGCTCCCTTACCTCAAACTCCAAAGGACCAGGTGGTTGGCATTTCAACATTCAGATCACTATAATAGGGACAACATTTGCTCACTTTTATGTGATATGCCATTGGCATATGTGAGTTCTTTGGTCAAGCTTTTTCAGGCCTCTGCTTTTATAGTGAAGGCCTTGAAAACTCTCTTCCAGAAGCCTTGGCCTGCATTGCTAATGGAGTAGGTGATGGAAGATCTTTCTTTCCTCACCACTTTACCTTTGTACTCCAGATTCATTTTACACCCCTATGATGTGATCTTGTTAGTTATAAAATGCTACAGAGAGAAATGTTTGAAAATTCATGGTCACACCTTTTTTTTGCATGTGACACCTGTACTACAAAGGAGGTCAGCTCATCAGTGTAAACAGTGGTAGAAAAGTCCAATGTAAGTAGTGTATGGTAGTGCTTGAAAATGACATTCTGAAGTATGAAACATGCCTGCCAGTTTCTTGGAATATGTTAGAGTGATTTATGCATTAAATTGACTCCACTTTCAGTATGTATTTTCTGGAATTACATATATCCACCTTGAATCATAAGTTGGTTGTCACATGCATATTGCTGCCTGCAGTTGCCCAGATGTATGCATTATGTTCCAAAGAAGGCAGCAAGATATTTAACTACTTTTACACAATGTATAACTGCGTGATTGTGAAATGTGCATGCAATGAGCCTTTATTTGTGTAATTATTGCGTTAAGACATGAATTAGCAAGATGAAAAGTATTGATCCTCATGAAGTAGCAGTAACATCACAGAGGGCAACAATTCATTGACACAGAACACCTTCTTTACTTCTAAAAAGGTAAGTCCAAACTTTTACAGCTTGACAAACATAACTACTTACCTCTAATACTTACTTTTTTATTTTACCTCATGCAAAGCTAGAACAATACTTTCTAGGAGTTATAACAAAAGAAACATGAAACAAGTAATTAAGGTATATGTAATTGCTGTGCAGGAAGATTGTGAAATTTAAGAGGAAAAACACTCCACTACACTTCCTCAGATCACCTGATGCAGATCATTCAGCCTAGAGTTGTACTGCCTGTGTCTTAAACAAGCTAACTGTTGTACTCTGTATTAGTCCACACATTTGCCAAAGTGTTTAATACAATGCCTGTTCACACTGATGTTAGCCTGGAGAGTTGTAGCAGTACAGTTGTTGCATTGGGATGTCACTTGTTAATTACTGTTACATGAGTTACATTTGGTGTACAGGCTTGGTAAACATATGGGAATGTCAGACACAAATACAGCATGGTGCATGTGCTCTGGGGAGAAAATTGTATTGTCAGGCTCTGGATTGCATTGCATAAGTGGAAAATCCTTAAGATTCCAAGAGCAGGCTAAGTTATTTCTTACACTAATTTCACTGAATTGCACTTCTGAAATGCTTATAATTATACTATACAGTTGACCTACTATATTTTTGCACTGTTATAAAGCTTTTTTATTGTTTCACTGCATTTATGTACTGTTTTAAACTGTTTTAACATTACTTAACTGTAAACTGCTTTTTCATACTGAGAGTTGTATTGTCTGTTTGTGAGTGCTCTATCCAAACTTTTCTGTGCATTTTTGTCTGTTAAAAGCATTCTCGAGTCTGCTCCTTGATCTGTTTAAAACTTTCATTTAGTGGCTACAGCTAGGAACTGTAATAGTGTGCATTACTATAATTGCTCTTTTTATTTAAATTACTAAATTGTAAACTGCTTTTTCATACTGAGACTTGGATTTTCTCTTTGTGGGTGTTCTTTCTATGCTTTTAAAGTGAGGTTTCTGTGTTCTGCTCAGGTGGCATAATCTTGATAGAGGCCTGTTGTGTAGGCTGGAAGTTTTGTTTGTGTTTCTGGCAGCCATTTTCTGTTGATTGTCTTCATTATTATTGAGACTAACAAGGCCTCCTGACCTTCTGTAGTACGAGTGATTGGGTAATAGCAGGGGCTGAGTAGTAATCTGATCTTCCAACTCTTCCATTCTTACTGCTATATAAACCCTGTGTCTTATAAAGGTTCTGCTTGTATTGTCAGGCTCTGGATTGCATTGCATAAGTGGAAATTCCTTAAGATTCCAAGAGCAGGCTAAGTTATTTCTTACACTTATTTCACTGAATTGCACTTCTGAAATGCTTATAATTGTGCTATACAGTTGATCTACTATATTTTTGCACTGTTATAAAGCTTTTTATTGTTTCACTGCATTTATGTACTGTTTTAAACTGTTTTAACATTACTTAACTGTAAACTGCTTTTTCATACTGAGAGTTGTATTGTCTGTTTGTGAGTGCTCTATCCAAACTTTTCTGTGCATTTTTGTCTGTTAAAAGCATTCTCGAGTCTGCTCCTTGATCTGTTTAAAACTTTCATTTAGTGGCTACAGCTAGGAACTGTAATAGTGTGCATTACTATAATTGCTCTTTTTATTTAAATTACTAAATTGTAAACTGCTTTTTCATACTGAGACTTGGATTTTCTCTTTGTGGGTGTTCTTTCTATGCTTTTAAAGTGAGGTTTCTGTGTTCTGCTCAGGTGGCATAATCTTGATAGAGGCCTGTTGTGTAGGCTGGAAGTTTTGTTTGTGTTTCTGGCAGCCATTTTCTGTTGATTGTCTTCATTATTATTGAGACTAACAAGGCCTCCTGACCTTCTGTAGTATGAGTGATTGGGTAATAGCAGGGGCTGAGTAGTAATCTGATCTTCCAACTCTTCCATTCTTACTGCTATATAAACCCTGTGTCTTATAAAGGTTCTGCTTGTATTGTCAGGCTCTGGATTGCATTGCATAAGTGGAAATTCCTTAAGATTCCAAGAGCAGGCTAAGTTATTTCTTACACTTATTTCACTGAATTGCACTTCTGAAATGCTTATAATTGTGCTATACAGTTGATCTACTATATTTTTGCACTGTTATAAAGCTTTTTTATTGTTTCACTGCATTTATGTACTGTTTTAAACTGTTTTAACATTACTTAACTGTAAACTGCTTTTTCATACTGAGAGTTGTATTGTCTGTTTGTGAGTGCTCTATCCAAACTTTTCTGTGCATTTTTGTCTGTTAAAAGCATTCTCGAGTCTGCTCCTTGATCTGTTTAAAACTTTCATTTAGTGGCTACAGCTAGGAACTGTAATAGTGTGCATTACTATAATTGCTCTTTTTATTTAAATTACTAAATTGTAAACTGCTTTTTCATACTGAGACTTGGATTTTCTCTTTGTGGGTGTTCTTTCTATGCTTTTAAAGTGAGGTTTCTGTGTTCTGCTCAGGTGGCATAATCTTGATAGAGGCCTGTTGTGTAGGCTGGAAGTTTTGTTTGTGTTTCTGGCAGCCATTTTCTGTTGATTGTCTTCATTATTATTGAGACTAACAAGGCCTCCTGACCTTCTGTAGTACGAGTGATTGGGTAATAGCAGGGGCTGAGTAGTAATCTGATCTTCCAACTCTTCCATTCTTACTGCTATATAAACCCTGTGTCTTATAAAGGTTCTGCTTGTATTGTCAGGCTCTGGATTGCATTGCATAAGTGGAAATTCCTTAAGATTCCAAGAGCAGGCTAAGTTATTTCTTACACTTATTTCACTGAATTGCACTTCTGAAATGCTTATAATTGTGCTATACAGTTGATCTACTATATTTTTGCACTGTTATAAAGCTTTTTTATTGTTTCACTGCATTTATGTACTGTTTTAAACTGTTTTAACATTACTTAACTGTAAACTGCTTTTTCATACTGAGAGTTGTATTGTCTGTTTGTGAGTGCTCTATCCAAACTTTTCTGTGCATTTTTGTCTGTTAAAAGCATTCTCGAGTCTGCTCCTTGATCTGTTTAAAACTTTCATTTAGTGGCTACAGCTAGGAACTGTAATAGTGTGCATTACTATAATTGCTCTTTTTATTTAAATTACTAAATTGTAAACTGCTTTTTCATACTGAGACTTGGATTTTCTCTTTGTGGGTGTTCTTTCTATGCTTTTAAAGTGAGGTTTCTGTGTTCTGCTCAGGTGGCATAATCTTGATAGAGGCCTGTTGTGTAGGCTGGAAGTTTTGTTTGTGTTTCTGGCAGCCATTTTCTGTTGATTGTCTTCATTATTATTGAGACTAACAAGGCCTCCTGACCTTCTGTAGTACGAGTGATTGGGTAATAGCAGGGGCTGAGTAGTAATCTGATCTTCCAACTCTTCCATTCTTACTGCTATATAAACCCTGTGTCTTATAAAGGTTCTGCTTGTATTGTCAGGCTCTGGATTGCATTGCATAAGTGGAAATTCCTTAAGATTCCAAGAGCAGGCTAAGTTATTTCTTACACTTATTTCACTGAATTGCACTTCTGAAATGCTTATAATTGTGCTATACAGTTGATCTACTATATTTTTGCACTGTTATAAAGCTTTTTTATTGTTTCACTGCATTTATGTACTGTTTTAAACTGTTTTAACATTACTTAACTGTAAACTGCTTTTTCATACTGAGAGTTGTATTGTCTGTTTGTGAGTGCTCTATCCAAACTTTTCTGTGCATTTTTGTCTGTTAAAAGCATTCTCGAGTCTGCTCCTTGATCTGTTTAAAACTTTCATTTAGTGGCTACAGCTAGGAACTGTAATAGTGTGCATTACTATAATTGCTCTTTTTATTTAAATTACTAAATTGTAAACTGCTTTTTCATACTGAGACTTGGATTTTCTCTTTGTGGGTGTTCTTTCTATGCTTTTAAAGTGAGGTTTCTGTGTTCTGCTCAGGTGGCATAATCTTGATAGAGGCCTGTTGTGTAGGCTGGAAGTTTTGTTTGTGTTTCTGGCAGCCATTTTCTGTTGATTGTCTTCATTATTATTGAGACTAACAAGGCCTCCTGACCTTCTGTAGTATGAGTGATTGGGTAATAGCAGGGGCTGAGTAGTAATCTGATCTTCCAACTCTTCCATTCTTACTGCTATATAAACCCTGTGTCTTATAAAGGTTCTGCTTGTATTGTCAGGCTCTGGATTGCATTGCATAAGTGGAAATTCCTTAAGATTCCAAGAGCAGGCTAAGTTATTTCTTACACTTATTTCACTGAATTGCACTTCTGAAATGCTTATAATTGTGCTATACAGTTGATCTACTATATTTTTGCACTGTTATAAAGCTTTTTTATTGTTTCACTGCATTTATGTACTGTTTTAAACTGTTTTAACATTACTTAACTGTAAACTGCTTTTTCATACTGAGAGTTGTATTGTCTGTTTGTGAGTGCTCTATCCGAACTTTTTTGTGCATTTTGTTCTTTTAAAAGCATTCTCGAGTCTGCTCCTTGATCTGTTTAAAACTTTCATTTAGTGGCTACAGCTAGGAACTGTAATAGTGTGCATTACTATAATTGCTCTTTTTATTTAAATTACTAAATTGTAAACTGCTTTTTCATACTGAGACTTGGATTTTCTCTTTGTGGGTGTTCTTTCTATGCTTTTAAAGTGAGGTTTCTGTGTTCTGCTCAGGTGGCATAATCTTGATAGAGGCCTGTTGTGTAGGCTGGAAGTTTTGTTTGTGTTTCTGGCAGCCATTTTCTGTTGATTGTCTTCATTATTATTGAGACTAACAAGGCCTCCTGACCTTCTGTAGTACGAGTGATTGGGTAATAGCAGGGGCTGAGTAGTAATCTGATCTTCCAACTCTTCCATTCTTACTGCTATATAAACCCTGTGTCTTATAAAGGTTCTGCTTGTATTGTCAGGCTCTGGATTGCATTGCATAAGTGGAAATTCCTTAAGATTCCAAGAGCAGGCTAAGTTATTTCTTACACTTATTTCACTGAATTGCACTTCTGAAATGCTTATAATTGTGCTATACAGTTGATCTACTATATTTTTGCACTGTTATAAAGCTTTTTATTGTTTCACTGCATTTATGTACTGTTTTAAACTGTTTTAACATTACTTAACTGTAAACTGCTTTTTCATACTGAGAGTTGTATTGTCTGTTTGTGAGTGCTCTATCCAAACTTTTCTGTGCATTTTTTCTGTTAAAAGCATTCTCGAGTCTGCTCCTTGATCTGTTTAAAACTTTCATTTAGTGGCTACAGCTAGGAACTGTAATAGTGTGCATTACTATAATTGCTCTTTTTATTTAAATTACTAAATTGTAAACTGCTTTTTCATACTGAGACTTGGATTTTCTCTTTGTGGGTGTTCTTTCTATGCTTTTAAAGTGAGGTTTCTGTGTTCTGCTCAGGTGGCATAATCTTGATAGAGGCCTGTTGTGTAGGCTGGAAGTTTTGTTTGTGTTTCTGGCAGCCATTTTCTGTTGATTGTCTTCATTATTATTGAGACTAACAAGGCCTCCTGACCTTCTGTAGTATGAGTGATTGGGTAATAGCAGGGGCTGAGTAGTAATCTGATCTTCCAACTCTTCCATTCTTACTGCTATATAAACCCTGTGTCTTATAAAGGTTCTGCTTGTATTGTCAGGCTCTGGATTGCATTGCATAAGTGGAAATTCCTTAAGATTCCAAGAGCAGGCTAAGTTATTTCTTACACTTATTTCACTGAATTGCACTTCTGAAATGCTTATAATTGTGCTATACAGTTGATCTACTATATTTTTGCACTGTTATAAAGCTTTTTATTGTTTCACTGCATTTATGTACTGTTTTAAACTGTTTTAACATTACTTAACTGTAAACTGCTTTTTCATACTGAGAGTTGTATTGTCTGTTTGTGAGTGCTCTATCCAAACTTTTCTGTGCATTTTTGTCTGTTAAAAGCATTCTCGAGTCTGCTCCTTGATCTGTTTAAAACTTTCATTTAGTGGCTACAGCTAGGAACTGTAATAGTGTGCATTACTATAATTGCTCTTTTTATTTAAATTACTAAATTGTAAACTGCTTTTTCATACTGAGACTTGGATTTTCTCTTTGTGGGTGTTCTTTCTATGCTTTTAAAGTGAGGTTTCTGTGTTCTGCTCAGGTGGCATAATCTTGATAGAGGCCTGTTGTGTAGGCTGGAAGTTTTGTTTGTGTTTCTGGCAGCCATTTTCTGTTGATTGTCTTCATTATTATTGAGACTAACAAGGCCTCCTGACCTTCTGTAGTACGAGTGATTGGGTAATAGCAGGGGCTGAGTAGTAATCTGATCTTCCAACTCTTCCATTCTTACTGCTATATAAACCCTGTGTCTTATAAAGGTTCTGCTTGTATTGTCAGGCTCTGGATTGCATTGCATAAGTGGAAATTCCTTAAGATTCCAAGAGCAGGCTAAGTTATTTCTTACACTTATTTCACTGAATTGCACTTCTGAAATGCTTATAATTGTGCTATACAGTTGATCTACTATATTTTTGCACTGTTATAAAGCTTTTTTATTGTTTCACTGCATTTATGTACTGTTTTAAACTGTTTTAACATTACTTAACTGTAAACTGCTTTTTCATACTGAGAGTTGTATTGTCTGTTTGTGAGTGCTCTATCCAAACTTTTCTGTGCATTTTTGTCTGTTAAAAGCATTCTCGAGTCTGCTCCTTGATCTGTTTAAAACTTTCATTTAGTGGCTACAGCTAGGAACTGTAATAGTGTGCATTACTATAATTGCTCTTTTTATTTAAATTACTAAATTGTAAACTGCTTTTTCATACTGAGACTTGGATTTTCTCTTTGTGGGTGTTCTTTCTATGCTTTTAAAGTGAGGTTTCTGTGTTCTGCTCAGGTGGCATAATCTTGATAGAGGCCTGTTGTGTAGGCTGGAAGTTTTGTTTGTGTTTCTGGCAGCCATTTTCTGTTGATTGTCTTCATTATTATTGAGACTAACAAGGCCTCCTGACCTTCTGTAGTACGAGTGATTGGGTAATAGCAGGGGCTGAGTAGTAATCTGATCTTCCAACTCTTCCATTCTTACTGCTATATAAACCCTGTGTCTTATAAAGGTTCTGCTTGTATTGTCAGGCTCTGGATTGCATTGCATAAGTGGAAATTCCTTAAGATTCCAAGAGCAGGCTAAGTTATTTCTTACACTTATTTCACTGAATTGCACTTCTGAAATGCTTATAATTGTGCTATACAGTTGATCTACTATATTTTTGCACTGTTATAAAGCTTTTTTATTGTTTCACTGCATTTATGTACTGTTTTAAACTGTTTTAACATTACTTAACTGTAAACTGCTTTTTCATACTGAGAGTTGTATTGTCTGTTTGTGAGTGCTCTATCCAAACTTTTCTGTGCATTTTTGTCTGTTAAAAGCATTCTCGAGTCTGCTCCTTGATCTGTTTAAAACTTTCATTTAGTGGCTACAGCTAGGAACTGTAATAGTGTGCATTACTATAATTGCTCTTTTTATTTAAATTACTAAATTGTAAACTGCTTTTTCATACTGAGACTTGGATTTTCTCTTTGTGGGTGTTCTTTCTATGCTTTTAAAGTGAGGTTTCTGTGTTCTGCTCAGGTGGCATAATCTTGATAGAGGCCTGTTGTGTAGGCTGGAAGTTTTGTTTGTGTTTCTGGCAGCCATTTTCTGTTGATTGTCTTCATTATTATTGAGACTAACAAGGCCTCCTGACCTTCTGTAGTACGAGTGATTGGGTAATAGCAGGGGCTGAGTAGTAATCTGATCTTCCAACTCTTCCATTCTTACTGCTATATAAACCCTGTGTCTTATAAAGGTTCTGCTTGTATTGTCAGGCTCTGGATTGCATTGCATAAGTGGAAATTCCTTAAGATTCCAAGAGCAGGCTAAGTTATTTCTTACACTTATTTCACTGAATTGCACTTCTGAAATGCTTATAATTGTGCTATACAGTTGATCTACTATATTATTGAACTGTTATAAAGTTTCTTTTATTGTTTCACTGCATTTATGTACTGTTTTAAACTGTTTTAACATTACTTAACTGTAAACTGCTTTTTCATACTGAGAGTTGTATTGTCTGTTTGTGAGTGCTCTATCCAAACTTTTCTGTGCATTTTTGTCTGTTAAAAGCATTCTCGAGTCTGCTCCTTGATCTGTTTAAAACTTTCATTTAGTGGCTACAGCTAGGAACTGTAATAGTGTGCATTACTATAATTGCTCTTTTTATTTAAATTACTAAATTGTAAACTGCTTTTTCATACTGAGACTTGGATTTTCTCTTTGTGGGTGTTCTTTCTATGCTTTTAAAGTGAGGTTTCTGTGTTCTGCTCAGGTGGCATAATCTTGATAGAGGCCTGTTGTGTAGGCTGGAAGTTTTGTTTGTGTTTCTGGCAGCCATTTTCTGTTGATTGTCTTCATTATTATTGAGACTAACAAGGCCTCCTGACCTTCTGTAGTACGAGTGATTGGGTAATAGCAGGGGCTGAGTAGTAATCTGATCTTCCAACTCTTCCATTCTTACTGCTATATAAACCCTGTGTCTTATAAAGGTTCTGCTTGTATTGTCAGGCTCTGGATTGCATTGCATAAGTGGAAATTCCTTAAGATTCCAAGAGCAGGCTAAGTTATTTCTTACACTTATTTCACTGAATTGCACTTCTGAAATGCTTATAATTGTGCTATACAGTTGATCTACTATATTTTGCACTGTTATAAAGCTTTTTTATTGTTTCACTGCATTTATGTACTGTTTTAAACTGTTTTAACATTACTTAACTGTAAACTGCTTTTTCATACTGAGAGTTGTATTGTCTGTTTGTGAGTGCTCTATCCAAACTTTTCTGTGCATTTTTTCTGTTAAAAGCATTCTCGAGTCTGCTCCTTGATCTGTTTAAAACTTTCATTTAGTGGCTACAGCTAGGAACTGTAATAGTGTGCATTACTATAATTGCTCTTTTTATTTAAATTACTAAATTGTAAACTGCTTTTTCATACTGAGACTTGGATTTTCTCTTTGTGGGTGTTCTTTCTATGCTTTTAAAGTGAGGTTTCTGTGTTCTGCTCAGGTGGCATAATCTTGATAGAGGCCTGTTGTGTAGGCTGGAAGTTTTGTTTGTGTTTCTGGCAGCCATTTTCTGTTGATTGTCTTCATTATTATTGAGACTAACAAGGCCTCCTGACCTTCTGTAGTACGAGTGATTGGGTAATAGCAGGGGCTGAGTAGTAATCTGATCTTCCAACTCTTCCATTCTTACTGCTATATAAACCCTGTGTCTTATAAAGGTTCTGCTTGTATTGTCAGGCTCTGGATTGCATTGCATAAGTGGAAATTCCTTAAGATTCCAAGAGCAGGCTAAGTTATTTCTTACACTTATTTCACTGAATTGCACTTCTGAAATGCTTATAATTGTGCTATACAGTTGATCTACTATATTTTTGCACTGTTATAAAGCTTTTTATTGTTTCACTGCATTTATGTACTGTTTTAAACTGTTTTAACATTACTTAACTGTAAACTGCTTTTTCATACTGAGAGTTGTATTGTCTGTTTGTGAGTGCTCTATCCAAACTTTTCTGTGCATTTTTGTCTGTTAAAAGCATTCTCGAGTCTGCTCCTTGATCTGTTTAAAACTTTCATTTAGTGGCTACAGCTAGGAACTGTAATAGTGTGCATTACTATAATTGCTCTTTTTATTTAAATTACTAAATTGTAAACTGCTTTTTCATACTGAGACTTGGATTTTCTCTTTGTGGGTGTTCTTTCTATGCTTTTAAAGTGAGGTTTCTGTGTTCTGCTCAGGTGGCATAATCTTGATAGAGGCCTGTTGTGTAGGCTGGAAGTTTTGTTTGTGTTTCTGGCAGCCATTTTCTGTTGATTGTCTTCATTATTATTGAGACTAACAAGGCCTCCTGACCTTCTGTAGTACGAGTGATTGGGTAATAGCAGGGGCTGAGTAGTAATCTGATCTTCCAACTCTTCCATTCTTACTGCTATATAAACCCTGTGTCTTATAAAGGTTCTGCTTGTATTGTCAGGCTCTGGATTGCATTGCATAAGTGGAAATTCCTTAAGATTCCAAGAGCAGGCTAAGTTATTTCTTACACTTATTTCACTGAATTGCACTTCTGAAATGCTTATAATTGTGCTATACAGTTGATCTACTATATTTTTGCACTGTTATAAAGCTTTTTTATTGTTTCACTGCATTTATGTACTGTTTTAAACTGTTTTAACATTACTTAACTGTAAACTGCTTTTTCATACTGAGAGTTGTATTGTCTGTTTGTGAGTGCTCTATCCAAACTTTTCTGTGCATTTTTGTCTGTTAAAAGCATTCTCGAGTCTGCTCCTTGATCTGTTTAAAACTTTCATTTAGTGGCTACAGCTAGGAACTGTAATAGTGTGCATTACTATAATTGCTCTTTTTTTTAAATTACTAAATTGTAAACTGCTTTTTCATACTGAGACTTGGATTTTCTCTTTGTGGGTGTTCTTTCTATGCTTTTAAAGTGAGGTTTCTGTGTTCTGCTCAGGTGGCATAATCTTGATAGAGGCCTGTTGTGTAGGCTGGAAGTTTTGTTTGTGTTTCTGGCAGCCATTTTCTGTTGATTGTCTTCATTATTATTGAGACTAACAAGGCCTCCTGACCTTCTGTAGTATGAGTGATTGGGTAATAGCAGGGGCTGAGTAGTAATCTGATCTTCCAACTCTTCCATTCTTACTGCTATATAAACCCTGTGTCTTATAAAGGTTCTGCTTGTATTGTCAGGCTCTGGATTGCATTGCATAAGTGGAAATTCCTTAAGATTCCAAGAGCAGGCTAAGTTATTTCTTACACTTATTTCACTGAATTGCACTTCTGAAATGCTTATAATTGTGCTATACAGTTGATCTACTATATTTTTGCACTGTTATAAAGCTTTTTATTGTTTCACTGCATTTATGTACTGTTTTAAACTGTTTTAACATTACTTAACTGTAAACTGCTTTTTCATACTGAGAGTTGTATTGTCTGTTTGTGAGTGCTCTATCCAAACTTTTCTGTGCATTTTTGTCTGTTAAAAGCATTCTCGAGTCTGCTCCTTGATCTGTTTAAAACTTTCATTTAGTGGCTACAGCTAGGAACTGTAATAGTGTGCATTACTATAATTGCTCTTTTTATTTAAATTACTAAATTGTAAACTGCTTTTTCATACTGAGACTTGGATTTTCTCTTTGTGGGTGTTCTTTCTATGCTTTTAAAGTGAGGTTTCTGTGTTCTGCTCAGGTGGCATAATCTTGATAGAGGCCTGTTGTGTAGGCTGGAAGTTTTGTTTGTGTTTCTGGCAGCCATTTTCTGTTGATTGTCTTCATTATTATTGAGACTAACAAGGCCTCCTGACCTTCTGTAGTACGAGTGATTGGGTAATAGCAGGGGCTGAGTAGTAATCTGATCTTCCAACTCTTCCATTCTTACTGCTATATAAACCCTGTGTCTTATAAAGGTTCTGCTTGTATTGTCAGGCTCTGGATTGCATTGCATAAGTGGAAATTCCTTAAGATTCCAAGAGCAGGCTAAGTTATTTCTTACACTTATTTCACTGAATTGCACTTCTGAAATGCTTATAATTGTGCTATACAGTTGATCTACTATATTTTTGCACTGTTATAAAGCTTTTTTATTGTTTCACTGCATTTATGTACTGTTTTAAACTGTTTTAACATTACTTAACTGTAAACTGCTTTTTCATACTGAGAGTTGTATTGTCTGTTTGTGAGTGCTCTATCCAAACTTTTCTGTGCATTTTTGTCTGTTAAAAGCATTCTCGAGTCTGCTCCTTGATCTGTTTAAAACTTTCATTTAGTGGCTACAGCTAGGAACTGTAATAGTGTGCATTACTATAATTGCTCTTTTTATTTAAATTACTAAATTGTAAACTGCTTTTTCATACTGAGACTTGGATTTTCTCTTTGTGGGTGTTCTTTCTATGCTTTTAAAGTGAGGTTTCTGTGTTCTGCTCAGGTGGCATAATCTTGATAGAGGCCTGTTGTGTAGGCTGGAAGTTTTGTTTGTGTTTCTGGCAGCCATTTTCTGTTGATTGTCTTCATTATTATTGAGACTAACAAGGCCTCCTGACCTTCTGTAGTATGAGTGATTGGGTAATAGCAGGGGCTGAGTAGTAATCTGATCTTCCAACTCTTCCATTCTTACTGCTATATAAACCCTGTGTCTTATAAAGGTTCTGCTTGTATTGTCAGGCTCTGGATTGCATTGCATAAGTGGAAATTCCTTAAGATTCCAAGAGCAGGCTAAGTTATTTCTTACACTTATTTCACTGAATTGCACTTCTGAAATGCTTATAATTGTGCTATACAGTTGATCTACTATATTTTGCACTGTTATAAAGCTTTTTTATTGTTTCACTGCATTTATGTACTGTTTTAAACTGTTTTAACATTACTTAACTGTAAACTGCTTTTTCATACTGAGAGTTGTATTGTCTGTTTGTGAGTGCTCTATCCAAACTTTTCTGTGCATTTTGTCTGTTAAAAGCATTCTCGAGTCTGCTCCTTGATCTGTTTAAAACTTTCATTTAGTGGCTACAGCTAGGAACTGTAATAGTGTGCATTACTATAATTGCTCTTTTTATTTAAATTACTAAATTGTAAACTGCTTTTTCATACTGAGACTTGGATTTTCTCTTTGTGGGTGTTCTTTCTATGCTTTTAAAGTGAGGTTTCTGTGTTCTGCTCAGGTGGCATAATCTTGATAGAGGCCTGTTGTGTAGGCTGGAAGTTTTGTTTGTGTTTCTGGCAGCCATTTTCTGTTGATTGTCTTCATTATTATTGAGACTAACAAGGCCTCCTGACCTTCTGTAGTATGAGTGATTGGGTAATAGCAGGGGCTGAGTAGTAATCTGATCTTCCAACTCTTCCATTCTTACTGCTATATAAACCCTGTGTCTTATAAAGGTTCTGCTTGTATTGTCAGGCTCTGGATTGCATTGCATAAGTGGAAATTCCTTAAGATTCCAAGAGCAGGCTAAGTTATTTCTTACACTTATTTCACTGAATTGCACTTCTGAAATGCTTATAATTGTGCTATACAGTTGATCTACTATATTTTTGCACTGTTATAAAGCTTTTTATTGTTTCACTGCATTTATGTACTGTTTTAAACTGTTTTAACATTACTTAACTGTAAACTGCTTTTTCATACTGAGAGTTGTATTGTCTGTTTGTGAGTGCTCTATCCAAACTTTTCTGTGCATTTTTGTCTGTTAAAAGCATTCTCGAGTCTGCTCCTTGATCTGTTTAAAACTTTCATTTAGTGGCTACAGCTAGGAACTGTAATAGTGTGCATTACTATAATTGCTCTTTTTATTTAAATTACTAAATTGTAAACTGCTTTTTCATACTGAGACTTGGATTTTCTCTTTGTGGGTGTTCTTTCTATGCTTTTAAAGTGAGGTTTCTGTGTTCTGCTCAGGTGGCATAATCTTGATAGAGGCCTGTTGTGTAGGCTGGAAGTTTTGTTTGTGTTTCTGGCAGCCATTTTCTGTTGATTGTCTTCATTATTATTGAGACTAACAAGGCCTCCTGACCTTCTGTAGTATGAGTGATTGGGTAATAGCAGGGGCTGAGTAGTAATCTGATCTTCCAACTCTTCCATTCTTACTGCTATATAAACCCTGTGTCTTATAAAGGTTCTGCTTGTATTGTCAGGCTCTGGATTGCATTGCATAAGTGGAAATTCCTTAAGATTCCAAGAGCAGGCTAAGTTATTTCTTACACTTATTTCACTGAATTGCACTTCTGAAATGCTTATAATTGTGCTATACAGTTGATCTACTATATTTTTGCACTGTTATAAAGCTTTTTTATTGTTTCACTGCATTTATGTACTGTTTTAAACTGTTTTAACATTACTTAACTGTAAACTGCTTTTTCATACTGAGAGTTGTATTGTCTGTTTGTGAGTGCTCTATCCAAACTTTTCTGTGCATGTTTGTCTGTTAAAAGCATTCTCGAGTCTGCTCCTTGATCTGTTTAAAACTTTCATTTAGTGGCTACAGCTAGGAACTGTAATAGTGTGCATTACTATAATTGCTCTTTTTATTTAAATTACTAAATTGTAAACTGCTTTTTCATACTGAGACTTGGATTTTCTCTTTGTGGGTGTTCTTTCTATGCTTTTAAAGTGAGGTTTCTGTGTTCTGCTCAGGTGGCATAATCTTGATAGAGGCCTGTTGTGTAGGCTGGAAGTTTTGTTTGTGTTTCTGGCAGCCATTTTCTGTTGATTGTCTTCATTATTATTGAGACTAACAAGGCCTCCTGACCTTCTGTAGTACGAGTGATTGGGTAATAGCAGGGGCTGAGTAGTAATCTGATCTTCCAACTCTTCCATTCTTACTGCTATATAAACCCTGTGTCTTATAAAGGTTCTGCTTGTATTGTCAGGCTCTGGATTGCATTGCATAAGTGGAAATTCCTTAAGATTCCAAGAGCAGGCTAAGTTATTTCTTACACTTATTTCACTGAATTGCACTTCTGAAATGCTTATAATTGTGCTATACAGTTGATCTACTATATTTTTGCACTGTTATAAAGCTTTTTTATTGTTTCACTGCATTTATGTACTGTTTTAAACTGTTTTAACATTACTTAACTGTAAACTGCTTTTTCATACTGAGAGTTGTATTGTCTGTTTGTGAGTGCTCTATCCAAACTTTTCTGTGCATTTTTGTCTGTTAAAAGCATTCTCGAGTCTGCTCCTTGATCTGTTTAAAACTTTCATTTAGTGGCTACAGCTAGGAACTGTAATAGTGTGCATTACTATAATTGCTCTTTTTATTTAAATTACTAAATTGTAAACTGCTTTTTCATACTGAGACTTGGATTTTCTCTTTGTGGGTGTTCTTTCTATGCTTTTAAAGTGAGGTTTCTGTGTTCTGCTCAGGTGGCATAATCTTGATAGAGGCCTGTTGTGTAGGCTGGAAGTTTTGTTTGTGTTTCTGGCAGCCATTTTCTGTTGATTGTCTTCATTATTATTGAGACTAACAAGGCCTCCTGACCTTCTGTAGTACGAGTGATTGGGTAATAGCAGGGGCTGAGTAGTAATCTGATCTTCCAACTCTTCCATTCTTACTGCTATATAAACCCTGTGTCTTATAAAGGTTCTGCTTGTATTGTCAGGCTCTGGATTGCATTGCATAAGTGGAAATTCCTTAAGATTCCAAGAGCAGGCTAAGTTATTTCTTACACTTATTTCACTGAATTGCACTTCTGAAATGCTTATAATTGTGCTATACAGTTGATCTACTATATTTTTGCACTGTTATAAAGCTTTTTTATTGTTTCACTGCATTTATGTACTGTTTTAAACTGTTTTAACATTACTTAACTGTAAACTGCTTTTTCATACTGAGAGTTGTATTGTCTGTTTGTGAGTGCTCTATCCAAACTTTTCTGTGCATTTTTGTCTGTTAAAAGCATTCTCGAGTCTGCTCCTTGATCTGTTTAAAACTTTCATTTAGTGGCTACAGCTAGGAACTGTAATAGTGTGCATTACTATAATTGCTCTTTTTATTTAAATTACTAAATTGTAAACTGCTTTTTCATACTGAGACTTGGATTTTCTCTTTGTGGGTGTTCTTTCTATGCTTTTAAAGTGAGGTTTCTGTGTTCTGCTCAGGTGGCATAATCTTGATAGAGGCCTGTTGTGTAGGCTGGAAGTTTTGTTTGTGTTTCTGGCAGCCATTTTCTGTTGATTGTCTTCATTATTATTGAGACTAACAAGGCCTCCTGACCTTCTGTAGTACGAGTGATTGGGTAATAGCAGGGGCTGAGTAGTAATCTGATCTTCCAACTCTTCCATTCTTACTGCTATATAAACCCTGTGTCTTATAAAGGTTCTGCTTGTATTGTCAGGCTCTGGATTGCATTGCATAAGTGGAAATTCCTTAAGATTCCAAGAGCAGGCTAAGTTATTTCTTACACTTATTTCACTGAATTGCACTTCTGAAATGCTTATAATTGTGCTATACAGTTGATCTACTATATTTTTGCACTGTTATAAAGCTTTTTTATTGTTTCACTGCATTTATGTACTGTTTTAAACTGTTTTAACATTACTTAACTGTAAACTGCTTTTTCATACTGAGAGTTGTATTGTCTGTTTGTGAGTGCTCTATCCAAACTTTTCTGTGCATTTTTGTCTGTTAAAAGCATTCTCGAGTCTGCTCCTTGATCTGTTTAAAACTTTCATTTAGTGGCTACAGCTAGGAACTGTAATAGTGTGCATTACTATAATTGCTCTTTTTATTTAAATTACTAAATTGTAAACTGCTTTTTCATACTGAGACTTGGATTTTCTCTTTGTGGGTGTTCTTTCTATGCTTTTAAAGTGAGGTTTCTGTGTTCTGCTCAGGTGGCATAATCTTGATAGAGGCCTGTTGTGTAGGCTGGAAGTTTTGTTTGTGTTTCTGGCAGCCATTTTCTGTTGATTGTCTTCATTATTATTGAGACTAACAAGGCCTCCTGACCTTCTGTAGTACGAGTGATTGGGTAATAGCAGGGGCTGAGTAGTAATCTGATCTTCCAACTCTTCCATTCTTACTGCTATATAAACCCTGTGTCTTATAAAGGTTCTGCTTGTATTGTCAGGCTCTGGATTGCATTGCATAAGTGGAAATTCCTTAAGATTCCAAGAGCAGGCTAAGTTATTTCTTACACTTATTTCACTGAATTGCACTTCTGAAATGCTTATAATTGTGCTATACAGTTGATCTACTATATTTTGCACTGTTATAAAGCTTTTTTATTGTTTCACTGCATTTATGTACTGTTTTAAACTGTTTTAACATTACTTAACTGTAAACTGCTTTTTCATACTGAGAGTTGTATTGTCTGTTTGTGAGTGCTCTATCCAAACTTTTCTGTGCATTTTTGTCTGTTAAAAGCATTCTCGAGTCTGCTCCTTGATCTGTTTAAAACTTTCATTTAGTGGCTACAGCTAGGAACTGTAATAGTGTGCATTACTATAATTGCTCTTTTTATTTAAATTACTAAATTGTAAACTGCTTTTTCATACTGAGACTTGGATTTTCTCTTTGTGGGTGTTCTTTCTATGCTTTTAAAGTGAGGTTTCTGTGTTCTGCTCAGGTGGCATAATCTTGATAGAGGCCTGTTGTGTAGGCTGGAAGTTTTGTTTGTGTTTCTGGCAGCCATTTTCTGTTGATTGTCTTCATTATTATTGAGACTAACAAGGCCTCCTGACCTTCTGTAGTACGAGTGATTGGGTAATAGCAGGGGCTGAGTAGTAATCTGATCTTCCAACTCTTCCATTCTTACTGCTATATAAACCCTGTGTCTTATAAAGGTTCTGCTTGTATTGTCAGGCTCTGGATTGCATTGCATAAGTGGAAATTCCTTAAGATTCCAAGAGCAGGCTAAGTTATTTCTTACACTTATTTCACTGAATTGCACTTCTGAAATGCTTATAATTGTGCTATACAGTTGATCTACTATATTTTTGCACTGTTATAAAGCTTTTTATTGTTTCACTGCATTTATGTACTGTTTTAAACTGTTTTAACATTACTTAACTGTAAACTGCTTTTTCATACTGAGAGTTGTATTTTCTGTTTGTGAGTGCTCTATCCAAACTTTTCTGTGCATTTTTGTCTGTTAAAAGCATTCTCGAGTCTGCTCCTTGATCTGTTTAAAACTTTCATTTAGTGGCTACAGCTAGGAACTGTAATAGTGTGCATTACTATAATTGCTCTTTTTATTTAAATTACTAAATTGTAAACTGCTTTTTCATACTGAGACTTGGATTTTCTCTTTGTGGGTGTTCTTTCTATGCTTTTAAAGTGAGGTTTCTGTGTTCTGCTCAGGTGGCATAATCTTGATAGAGGCCTGTTGTGTAGGCTGGAAGTTTTGTTTGTGTTTCTGGCAGCCATTTTCTGTTGATTGTCTTCATTATTATTGAGACTAACAAGGCCTCCTGACCTTCTGTAGTATGAGTGATTGGGTAATAGCAGGGGCTGAGTAGTAATCTGATCTTCCAACTCTTCCATTCTTACTGCTATATAAACCCTGTGTCTTATAAAGGTTCTGCTTGTATTGTCAGGCTCTGGATTGCATTGCATAAGTGGAAATTCCTTAAGATTCCAAGAGCAGGCTAAGTTATTTCTTACACTTATTTCACTGAATTGCACTTCTGAAATGCTTATAATTGTGCTATACAGTTGATCTACTATATTTTTGCACTGTTATAAAGCTTTTTATTGTTTCACTGCATTTATGTACTGTTTTAAACTGTTTTAACATTACTTAACTGTAAACTGCTTTTTCATACTGAGAGTTGTATTGTCTGTTTGTGAGTGCTCTATCCAAACTTTTCTGTGCATTTTTGTCTGTTAAAAGCATTCTCGAGTCTGCTCCTTGATCTGTTTAAAACTTTCATTTAGTGGCTACAGCTAGGAACTGTAATAGTGTGCATTACTATAATTGCTCTTTTTATTTAAATTACTAAATTGTAAACTGCTTTTTCATACTGAGACTTGGATTTTCTCTTTGTGGGTGTTCTTTCTATGCTTTTAAAGTGAGGTTTCTGTGTTCTGCTCAGGTGGCATAATCTTGATAGAGGCCTGTTGTGTAGGCTGGAAGTTTTGTTTGTGTTTCTGGCAGCCATTTTCTGTTGATTGTCTTCATTATTATTGAGACTAACAAGGCCTCCTGACCTTCTGTAGTATGAGTGATTGGGTAATAGCAGGGGCTGAGTAGTAATCTGATCTTCCAACTCTTCCATTCTTACTGCTATATAAACCCTGTGTCTTATAAAGGTTCTGCTTGTATTGTCAGGCTCTGGATTGCATTGCATAAGTGGAAATTCCTTAAGATTCCAAGAGCAGGCTAAGTTATTTCTTACACTTATTTCACTGAATTGCACTTCTGAAATGCTTATAATTGTGCTATACAGTTGATCTACTATATTTTTGCACTGTTATAAAGCTTTTTTATTGTTTCACTGCATTTATGTACTGTTTTAAACTGTTTTAACATTACTTAACTGTAAACTGCTTTTTCATACTGAGAGTTGTATTGTCTGTTTGTGAGTGCTCTATCCAAACTTTTCTGTGCATTTTTGTCTGTTAAAAGCATTCTCGAGTCTGCTCCTTGATCTGTTTAAAACTTTCATTTAGTGGCTACAGCTAGGAACTGTAATAGTGTGCATTACTATAATTGCTCTTTTTATTTAAATTACTAAATTGTAAACTGCTTTTTCATACTGAGACTTGGATTTTCTCTTTGTGGGTGTTCTTTCTATGCTTTTAAAGTGAGGTTTCTGTGTTCTGCTCAGGTGGCATAATCTTGATAGAGGCCTGTTGTGTAGGCTGGAAGTTTTGTTTGTGTTTCTGGCAGCCATTTTCTGTTGATTGTCTTCATTATTATTGAGACTAACAAGGCCTCCTGACCTTCTGTAGTACGAGTGATTGGGTAATAGCAGGGGCTGAGTAGTAATCTGATCTTCCAACTCTTCCATTCTTACTGCTATATAAACCCTGTGTCTTATAAAGGTTCTGCTTGTATTGTCAGGCTCTGGATTGCATTGCATAAGTGGAAATTCCTTAAGATTCCAAGAGCAGGCTAAGTTATTTCTTACACTTATTTCACTGAATTGCACTTCTGAAATGCTTATAATTGTGCTATACAGTTGATCTACTATATTTTTGCACTGTTATAAAGCTTTTTTATTGTTTCACTGCATTTATGTACTGTTTTAAACTGTTTTAACATTACTTAACTGTAAACTGCTTTTTCATACTGAGAGTTGTATTGTCTGTTTGTGAGTGCTCTATCCAAACTTTTCTGTGCATTTTTGTCTGTTAAAAGCATTCTCGAGTCTGCTCCTTGATCTGTTTAAAACTTTCATTTAGTGGCTACAGCTAGGAACTGTAATAGTGTGCATTACTATAATTGCTCTTTTTATTTAAATTACTAAATTGTAAACTGCTTTTTCATACTGAGACTTGGATTTTCTCTTTGTGGGTGTTCTTTCTATGCTTTTAAAGTGAGGTTTCTGTGTTCTGCTCAGGTGGCATAATCTTGATAGAGGCCTGTTGTGTAGGCTGGAAGTTTTGTTTGTGTTTCTGGCAGCCATTTTCTGTTGATTGTCTTCATTATTATTGAGACTAACAAGGCCTCCTGACCTTCTGTAGTACGAGTGATTGGGTAATAGCAGGGGCTGAGTAGTAATCTGATCTTCCAACTCTTCCATTCTTACTGCTATATAAACCCTGTGTCTTATAAAGGTTCTGCTTGTATTGTCAGGCTCTGGATTGCATTGCATAAGTGGAAATTCCTTAAGATTCCAAGAGCAGGCTAAGTTATTTCTTACACTTATTTCACTGAATTGCACTTCTGAAATGCTTATAATTGTGCTATACAGTTGATCTACTATATTTTTGCACTGTTATAAAGCTTTTTATTGTTTCACTGCATTTATGTACTGTTTTAAACTGTTTTAACATTACTTAACTGTAAACTGCTTTTTCATACTGAGAGTTGTATTTTCTGTTTGTGAGTGCTCTATCCAAACTTTTCTGTGCATTTTTGTCTGTTAAAAGCATTCTCGAGTCTGCTCCTTGATCTGTTTAAAACTTTCATTTAGTGGCTACAGCTAGGAACTGTAATAGTGTGCATTACTATAATTGCTCTTTTTATTTAAATTACTAAATTGTAAACTGCTTTTTCATACTGAGACTTGGATTTTCTCTTTGTGGGTGTTCTTTCTATGCTTTTAAAGTGAGGTTTCTGTGTTCTGCTCAGGTGGCATAATCTTGATAGAGGCCTGTTGTGTAGGCTGGAAGTTTTGTTTGTGTTTCTGGCAGCCATTTTCTGTTGATTGTCTTCATTATTATTGAGACTAACAAGGCCTCCTGACCTTCTGTAGTACGAGTGATTGGGTAATAGCAGGGGCTGAGTAGTAATCTGATCTTCCAACTCTTCCATTCTTACTGCTATATAAACCCTGTGTCTTATAAAGGTTCTGCTTGTATTGTCAGGCTCTGGATTGCATTGCATAAGTGGAAATTCCTTAAGATTCCAAGAGCAGGCTAAGTTATTTCTTACACTTATTTCACTGAATTGCACTTCTGAAATGCTTATAATTGTGCTATACAGTTGATCTACTATATTTTTGCACTGTTATAAAGCTTTTTTATTGTTTCACTGCATTTATGTACTGTTTTAAACTGTTTTAACATTACTTAACTGTAAACTGCTTTTTCATACTGAGAGTTGTATTTTCTGTTTGTGAGTGCTCTATCCAAACTTTTCTGTGCATTTTTGTCTGTTAAAAGCATTCTCGAGTCTGCTCCTTGATCTGTTTAAAACTTTCATTTAGTGGCTACAGCTAGGAACTGTAATAGTGTGCATTACTATAATTGCTCTTTTTATTTAAATTACTAAATTGTAAACTGCTTTTTCATACTGAGACTTGGATTTTCTCTTTGTGGGTGTTCTTTCTATGCTTTTAAAGTGAGGTTTCTGTGTTCTGCTCAGGTGGCATAATCTTGATAGAGGCCTGTTGTGTAGGCTGGAAGTTTTGTTTGTGTTTCTGGCAGCCATTTTCTGTTGATTGTCTTCATTATTATTGAGACTAACAAGGCCTCCTGACCTTCTGTAGTACGAGTGATTGGGTAATAGCAGGGGCTGAGTAGTAATCTGATCTTCCAACTCTTCCATTCTTACTGCTATATAAACCCTGTGTCTTATAAAGGTTCTGCTTGTATTGTCAGGCTCTGGATTGCATTGCATAAGTGGAAATTCCTTAAGATTCCAAGAGCAGGCTAAGTTATTTCTTACACTTATTTCACTGAATTGCACTTCTGAAATGCTTATAATTGTGCTATACAGTTGATCTACTATATTTTTGCACTGTTATAAAGCTTTTTTATTGTTTCACTGCATTTATGTACTGTTTTAAACTGTTTTAACATTACTTAACTGTAAACTGCTTTTTCATACTGAGAGTTGTATTTTCTGTTTGTGAGTGCTCTATCCAAACTTTTCTGTGCATTTTTGTCTGTTAAAAGCATTCTCGAGTCTGCTCCTTGATCTGTTTAAAACTTTCATTTAGTGGCTACAGCTAGGAACTGTAATAGTGTGCATTACTATAATTGCTCTTTTTATTTAAATTACTAAATTGTAAACTGCTTTTTCATACTGAGACTTGGATTTTCTCTTTGTGGGTGTTCTTTCTATGCTTTTAAAGTGAGGTTTCTGTGTTCTGCTCAGGTGGCATAATCTTGATAGAGGCCTGTTGTGTAGGCTGGAAGTTTTGTTTGTGTTTCTGGCAGCCATTTTCTGTTGATTGTCTTCATTATTATTGAGACTAACAAGGCCTCCTGACCTTCTGTAGTACGAGTGATTGGGTAATAGCAGGGGCTGAGTAGTAATCTGATCTTCCAACTCTTCCATTCTTACTGCTATATAAACCCTGTGTCTTATAAAGGTTCTGCTTGTATTGTCAGGCTCTGGATTGCATTGCATAAGTGGAAATTCCTTAAGATTCCAAGAGCAGGCTAAGTTATTTCTTACACTTATTTCACTGAATTGCACTTCTGAAATGCTTATAATTGTGCTATACAGTTGATCTACTATATTTTTGCACTGTTATAAAGCTTTTTTATTGTTTCACTGCATTTATGTACTGTTTTAAACTGTTTTAACATTACTTAACTGTAAACTGCTTTTTCATACTGAGAGTTGTATTTTCTGTTTGTGAGTGCTCTATCCAAACTTTTCTGTGCATTTTTGTCTGTTAAAAGCATTCTCGAGTCTGCTCCTTGATCTGTTTAAAACTTTCATTTAGTGGCTACAGCTAGGAACTGTAATAGTGTGCATTACTATAATTGCTCTTTTTATTTAAATTACTAAATTGTAAACTGCTTTTTCATACTGAGACTTGGATTTTCTCTTTGTGGGTGTTCTTTCTATGCTTTTAAAGTGAGGTTTCTGTGTTCTGCTCAGGTGGCATAATCTTGATAGAGGCCTGTTGTGTAGGCTGGAAGTTTTGTTTGTGTTTCTGGCAGCCATTTTCTGTTGATTGTCTTCATTATTATTGAGACTAACAAGGCCTCCTGACCTTCTGTAGTACGAGTGATTGGGTAATAGCAGGGGCTGAGTAGTAATCTGATCTTCCAACTCTTCCATTCTTACTGCTATATAAACCCTGTGTCTTATAAAGGTTCTGCTTGTATTGTCAGGCTCTGGATTGCATTGCATAAGTGGAAATTCCTTAAGATTCCAAGAGCAGGCTAAGTTATTTCTTACACTTATTTCACTGAATTGCACTTCTGAAATGCTTATAATTGTGCTATACAGTTGATCTACTATATTTTTGCACTGTTATAAAGCTTTTTTATTGTTTCACTGCATTTATGTACTGTTTTAAACTGTTTTAACATTACTTAACTGTAAACTGCTTTTTCATACTGAGAGTTGTATTTTCTGTTTGTGAGTGCTCTATCCAAACTTTTCTGTGCATTTTTGTCTGTTAAAAGCATTCTCGAGTCTGCTCCTTGATCTGTTTAAAACTTTCATTTAGTGGCTACAGCTAGGAACTGTAATAGTGTGCATTACTATAATTGCTCTTTTTATTTAAATTACTAAATTGTAAACTGCTTTTTCATACTGAGACTTGGATTTTCTCTTTGTGGGTGTTCTTTCTATGCTTTTAAAGTGAGGTTTCTGTGTTCTGCTCAGGTGGCATAATCTTGATAGAGGCCTGTTGTGTAGGCTGGAAGTTTTGTTTGTGTTTCTGGCAGCCATTTTCTGTTGATTGTCTTCATTATTATTGAGACTAACAAGGCCTCCTGACCTTCTGTAGTACGAGTGATTGGGTAATAGCAGGGGCTGAGTAGTAATCTGATCTTCCAACTCTTCCATTCTTACTGCTATATAAACCCTGTGTCTTATAAAGGTTCTGCTTGTATTGTCAGGCTCTGGATTGCATTGCATAAGTGGAAATTCCTTAAGATTCCAAGAGCAGGCTAAGTTATTTCTTACACTTATTTCACTGAATTGCACTTCTGAAATGCTTATAATTGTGCTATACAGTTGATCTACTATATTTTTGCACTGTTATAAAGCTTTTTTATTGTTTCACTGCATTTATGTACTGTTTTAAACTGTTTTAACATTACTTAACTGTAAACTGCTTTTTCATACTGAGAGTTGTATTTTCTGTTTGTGAGTGCTCTATCCAAACTTTTCTGTGCATTTTTGTCTGTTAAAAGCATTCTCGAGTCTGCTCCTTGATCTGTTTAAAACTTTCATTTAGTGGCTACAGCTAGGAACTGTAATAGTGTGCATTACTATAATTGCTCTTTTTATTTAAATTACTAAATTGTAAACTGCTTTTTCATACTGAGACTTGGATTTTCTCTTTGTGGGTGTTCTTTCTATGCTTTTAAAGTGAGGTTTCTGTGTTCTGCTCAGGTGGCATAATCTTGATAGAGGCCTGTTGTGTAGGCTGGAAGTTTTGTTTGTGTTTCTGGCAGCCATTTTCTGTTGATTGTCTTCATTATTATTGAGACTAACAAGGCCTCCTGACCTTCTGTAGTACGAGTGATTGGGTAATAGCAGGGGCTGAGTAGTAATCTGATCTTCCAACTCTTCCATTCTTACTGCTATATAAACCCTGTGTCTTATAAAGGTTCTGCTTGTATTGTCAGGCTCTGGATTGCATTGCATAAGTGGAAATTCCTTAAGATTCCAAGAGCAGGCTAAGTTATTTCTTACACTTATTTCACTGAATTGCACTTCTGAAATGCTTATAATTGTGCTATACAGTTGATCTACTATATTTTTGCACTGTTATAAAGCTTTTTATTGTTTCACTGCATTTATGTACTGTTTTAAACTGTTTTAACATTACTTAACTGTAAACTGCTTTTTCATACTGAGAGTTGTATTTTCTGTTTGTGAGTGCTCTATCCAAACTTTTCTGTGCATTTTTGTCTGTTAAAAGCATTCTCGAGTCTGCTCCTTGATCTGTTTAAAACTTTCATTTAGTGGCTACAGCTAGGAACTGTAATAGTGTGCATTACTATAATTGCTCTTTTTATTTAAATTACTAAATTGTAAACTGCTTTTTCATACTGAGACTTGGATTTTCTCTTTGTGGGTGTTCTTTCTATGCTTTTAAAGTGAGGTTTCTGTGTTCTGCTCAGGTGGCATAATCTTGATAGAGGCCTGTTGTGTAGGCTGGAAGTTTTGTTTGTGTTTCTGGCAGCCATTTTCTGTTGATTGTCTTCATTATTATTGAGACTAACAAGGCCTCCTGACCTTCTGTAGTACGAGTGATTGGGTAATAGCAGGGGCTGAGTAGTAATCTGATCTTCCAACTCTTCCATTCTTACTGCTATATAAACCCTGTGTCTTATAAAGGTTCTGCTTGTATTGTCAGGCTCTGGATTGCATTGCATAAGTGGAAATTCCTTAAGATTCCAAGAGCAGGCTAAGTTATTTCTTACACTTATTTCACTGAATTGCACTTCTGAAATGCTTATAATTGTGCTATACAGTTGATCTACTATATTTTTGCACTGTTATAAAGCTTTTTTATTGTTTCACTGCATTTATGTACTGTTTTAAACTGTTTTAACATTACTTAACTGTAAACTGCTTTTTCATACTGAGAGTTGTATTTTCTGTTTGTGAGTGCTCTATCCAAACTTTTCTGTGCATTTTTGTCTGTTAAAAGCATTCTCGAGTCTGCTCCTTGATCTGTTTAAAACTTTCATTTAGTGGCTACAGCTAGGAACTGTAATAGTGTGCATTACTATAATTGCTCTTTTTATTTAAATTACTAAATTGTAAACTGCTTTTTCATACTGAGACTTGGATTTTCTCTTTGTGGGTGTTCTTTCTATGCTTTTAAAGTGAGGTTTCTGTGTTCTGCTCAGGTGGCATAATCTTGATAGAGGCCTGTTGTGTAGGCTGGAAGTTTTGTTTGTGTTTCTGGCAGCCATTTTCTGTTGATTGTCTTCATTATTATTGAGACTAACAAGGCCTCCTGACCTTCTGTAGTATGAGTGATTGGGTAATAGCAGGGGCTGAGTAGTAATCTGATCTTCCAACTCTTCCATTCTTACTGCTATATAAACCCTGTGTCTTATAAAGGTTCTGCTTGTATTGTCAGGCTCTGGATTGCATTGCATAAGTGGAAATTCCTTAAGATTCCAAGAGCAGGCTAAGTTATTTCTTACACTTATTTCACTGAATTGCACTTCTGAAATGCTTATAATTGTGCTATACAGTTGATCTACTATATTTTGCACTGTTATAAAGCTTTTTTATTGTTTCACTGCATTTATGTACTGTTTTAAACTGTTTTAACATTACTTAACTGTAAACTGCTTTTTCATACTGAGAGTTGTATTTTCTGTTTGTGAGTGCTCTATCCAAACTTTTCTGTGCATTTTTGTCTGTTAAAAGCATTCTCGAGTCTGCTCCTTGATCTGTTTAAAACTTTCATTTAGTGGCTACAGCTAGGAACTGTAATAGTGTGCATTACTATAATTGCTCTTTTTATTTAAATTACTAAATTGTAAACTGCTTTTTCATACTGAGACTTGGATTTTCTCTTTGTGGGTGTTCTTTCTATGCTTTTAAAGTGAGGTTTCTGTGTTCTGCTCAGGTGGCATAATCTTGATAGAGGCCTGTTGTGTAGGCTGGAAGTTTTGTTTGTGTTTCTGGCAGCCATTTTCTGTTGATTGTCTTCATTATTATTGAGACTAACAAGGCCTCCTGACCTTCTGTAGTACGAGTGATTGGGTAATAGCAGGGGCTGAGTAGTAATCTGATCTTCCAACTCTTCCATTCTTACTGCTATATAAACCCTGTGTCTTATAAAGGTTCTGCTTGTATTGTCAGGCTCTGGATTGCATTGCATAAGTGGAAATTCCTTAAGATTCCAAGAGCAGGCTAAGTTATTTCTTACACTTATTTCACTGAATTGCACTTCTGAAATGCTTATAATTGTGCTATACAGTTGATCTACTATATTTTTGCACTGTTATAAAGCTTTTTTATTGTTTCACTGCATTTATGTACTGTTTTAAACTGTTTTAACATTACTTAACTGTAAACTGCTTTTTCATACTGAGAGTTGTATTTTCTGTTTGTGAGTGCTCTATCCAAACTTTTCTGTGCATTTTTGTCTGTTAAAAGCATTCTCGAGTCTGCTCCTTGATCTGTTTAAAACTTTCATTTAGTGGCTACAGCTAGGAACTGTAATAGTGTGCATTACTATAATTGCTCTTTTTATTTAAATTACTAAATTGTAAACTGCTTTTTCATACTGAGACTTGGATTTTCTCTTTGTGGGTGTTCTTTCTATGCTTTTAAAGTGAGGTTTCTGTGTTCTGCTCAGGTGGCATAATCTTGATAGAGGCCTGTTGTGTAGGCTGGAAGTTTTGTTTGTGTTTCTGGCAGCCATTTTCTGTTGATTGTCTTCATTATTATTGAGACTAACAAGGCCTCCTGACCTTCTGTAGTACGAGTGATTGGGTAATAGCAGGGGCTGAGTAGTAATCTGATCTTCCAACTCTTCCATTCTTACTGCTATATAAACCCTGTGTCTTATAAAGGTTCTGCTTGTATTGTCAGGCTCTGGATTGCATTGCATAAGTGGAAATTCCTTAAGATTCCAAGAGCAGGCTAAGTTATTTCTTACACTTATTTCACTGAATTGCACTTCTGAAATGCTTATAATTGTGCTATACAGTTGATCTACTATATTTTTGCACTGTTATAAAGCTTTTTTATTGTTTCACTGCATTTATGTACTGTTTTAAACTGTTTTAACATTACTTAACTGTAAACTGCTTTTTCATACTGAGAGTTGTATTTTCTGTTTGTGAGTGCTCTATCCAAACTTTTCTGTGCATTTTTGTCTGTTAAAAGCATTCTCGAGTCTGCTCCTTGATCTGTTTAAAACTTTCATTTAGTGGCTACAGCTAGGAACTGTAATAGTGTGCATTACTATAATTGCTCTTTTTATTTAAATTACTAAATTGTAAACTGCTTTTTCATACTGAGACTTGGATTTTCTCTTTGTGGGTGTTCTTTCTATGCTTTTAAAGTGAGGTTTCTGTGTTCTGCTCAGGTGGCATAATCTTGATAGAGGCCTGTTGTGTAGGCTGGAAGTTTTGTTTGTGTTTCTGGCAGCCATTTTCTGTTGATTGTCTTCATTATTATTGAGACTAACAAGGCCTCCTGACCTTCTGTAGTACGAGTGATTGGGTAATAGCAGGGGCTGAGTAGTAATCTGATCTTCCAACTCTTCCATTCTTACTGCTATATAAACCCTGTGTCTTATAAAGGTTCTGCTTGTATTGTCAGGCTCTGGATTGCATTGCATAAGTGGAAATTCCTTAAGATTCCAAGAGCAGGCTAAGTTATTTCTTACACTTATTTCACTGAATTGCACTTCTGAAATGCTTATAATTGTGCTATACAGTTGATCTACTATATTTTTGCACTGTTATAAAGCTTTTTATTGTTTCACTGCATTTATGTACTGTTTTAAACTGTTTTAACATTACTTAACTGTAAACTGCTTTTTCATACTGAGAGTTGTATTTTCTGTTTGTGAGTGCTCTATCCAAACTTTTCTGTGCATTTTTGTCTGTTAAAAGCATTCTCGAGTCTGCTCCTTGATCTGTTTAAAACTTTCATTTAGTGGCTACAGCTAGGAACTGTAATAGTGTGCATTACTATAATTGCTCTTTTTATTTAAATTACTAAATTGTAAACTGCTTTTTCATACTGAGACTTGGATTTTCTCTTTGTGGGTGTTCTTTCTATGCTTTTAAAGTGAGGTTTCTGTGTTCTGCTCAGGTGGCATAATCTTGATAGAGGCCTGTTGTGTAGGCTGGAAGTTTTGTTTGTGTTTCTGGCAGCCATTTTCTGTTGATTGTCTTCATTATTATTGAGACTAACAAGGCCTCCTGACCTTCTGTAGTATGAGTGATTGGGTAATAGCAGGGGCTGAGTAGTAATCTGATCTTCCAACTCTTCCATTCTTACTGCTATATAAACCCTGTGTCTTATAAAGGTTCTGCTTGTATTGTCAGGCTCTGGATTGCATTGCATAAGTGGAAATTCCTTAAGATTCCAAGAGCAGGCTAAGTTATTTCTTACACTTATTTCACTGAATTGCACTTCTGAAATGCTTATAATTGTGCTATACAGTTGATCTACTATATTTTTGCACTGTTATAAAGCTTTTTTATTGTTTCACTGCATTTATGTACTGTTTTAAACTGTTTTAACATTACTTAACTGTAAACTGCTTTTTCATACTGAGAGTTGTATTTTCTGTTTGTGAGTGCTCTATCCAAACTTTTCTGTGCATTTTTGTCTGTTAAAAGCATTCTCGAGTCTGCTCCTTGATCTGTTTAAAACTTTCATTTAGTGGCTACAGCTAGGAACTGTAATAGTGTGCATTACTATAATTGCTCTTTTTATTTAAATTACTAAATTGTAAACTGCTTTTTCATACTGAGACTTGGATTTTCTCTTTGTGGGTGTTCTTTCTATGCTTTTAAAGTGAGGTTTCTGTGTTCTGCTCAGGTGGCATAATCTTGATAGAGGCCTGTTGTGTAGGCTGGAAGTTTTGTTTGTGTTTCTGGCAGCCATTTTCTGTTGATTGTCTTCATTATTATTGAGACTAACAAGGCCTCCTGACCTTCTGTAGTACGAGTGATTGGGTAATAGCAGGGGCTGAGTAGTAATCTGATCTTCCAACTCTTCCATTCTTACTGCTATATAAACCCTGTGTCTTATAAAGGTTCTGCTTGTATTGTCAGGCTCTGGATTGCATTGCATAAGTGGAAATTCCTTAAGATTCCAAGAGCAGGCTAAGTTATTTCTTACACTTATTTCACTGAATTGCACTTCTGAAATGCTTATAATTGTGCTATACAGTTGATCTACTATATTTTTGCACTGTTATAAAGCTTTTTTATTGTTTCACTGCATTTATGTACTGTTTTAAACTGTTTTAACATTACTTAACTGTAAACTGCTTTTTCATACTGAGAGTTGTATTTTCTGTTTGTGAGTGCTCTATCCAAACTTTTCTGTGCATTTTTGTCTGTTAAAAGCATTCTCGAGTCTGCTCCTTGATCTGTTTAAAACTTTCATTTAGTGGCTACAGCTAGGAACTGTAATAGTGTGCATTACTATAATTGCTCTTTTTATTTAAATTACTAAATTGTAAACTGCTTTTTCATACTGAGACTTGGATTTTCTCTTTGTGGGTGTTCTTTCTATGCTTTTAAAGTGAGGTTTCTGTGTTCTGCTCAGGTGGCATAATCTTGATAGAGGCCTGTTGTGTAGGCTGGAAGTTTTGTTTGTGTTTCTGGCAGCCATTTTCTGTTGATTGTCTTCATTATTATTGAGACTAACAAGGCCTCCTGACCTTCTGTAGTATGAGTGATTGGGTAATAGCAGGGGCTGAGTAGTAATCTGATCTTCCAACTCTTCCATTCTTACTGCTATATAAACCCTGTGTCTTATAAAGGTTCTGCTTGTATTGTCAGGCTCTGGATTGCATTGCATAAGTGGAAATTCCTTAAGATTCCAAGAGCAGGCTAAGTTATTTCTTACACTTATTTCACTGAATTGCACTTCTGAAATGCTTATAATTGTGCTATACAGTTGATCTACTATATTTTTGCACTGTTATAAAGCTTTTTTATTGTTTCACTGCATTTATGTACTGTTTTAAACTGTTTTAACATTACTTAACTGTAAACTGCTTTTTCATACTGAGAGTTGTATTTTCTGTTTGTGAGTGCTCTATCCAAACTTTTCTGTGCATTTTTGTCTGTTAAAAGCATTCTCGAGTCTGCTCCTTGATCTGTTTAAAACTTTCATTTAGTGGCTACAGCTAGGAACTGTAATAGTGTGCATTACTATAATTGCTCTTTTTATTTAAATTACTAAATTGTAAACTGCTTTTTCATACTGAGACTTGGATTTTCTCTTTGTGGGTGTTCTTTCTATGCTTTTAAAGTGAGGTTTCTGTGTTCTGCTCAGGTGGCATAATCTTGATAGAGGCCTGTTGTGTAGGCTGGAAGTTTTGTTTGTGTTTCTGGCAGCCATTTTCTGTTGATTGTCTTCATTATTATTGAGACTAACAAGGCCTCCTGACCTTCTGTAGTATGAGTGATTGGGTAATAGCAGGGGCTGAGTAGTAATCTGATCTTCCAACTCTTCCATTCTTACTGCTATATAAACCCTGTGTCTTATAAAGGTTCTGCTTGTATTGTCAGGCTCTGGATTGCATTGCATAAGTGGAAATTCCTTAAGATTCCAAGAGCAGGCTAAGTTATTTCTTACACTTATTTCACTGAATTGCACTTCTGAAATGCTTATAATTGTGCTATACAGTTGATCTACTATATTTTTGCACTGTTATAAAGCTTTTTATTGTTTCACTGCATTTATGTACTGTTTTAAACTGTTTTAACATTACTTAACTGTAAACTGCTTTTTCATACTGAGAGTTGTATTTTCTGTTTGTGAGTGCTCTATCCGAACTTTTCTGTGCATTTTTGTCTGTTAAAAGCATTCTCAAGTCTGCTCCTTGATCTGTTTAAAACTTTCATTTAGTGGCTACAGCTAGGAACTGTAATTTTTTCCCACCCACCCACCCTAGTGTTGTGTGTTGTTATACTTGGTGGCTTTGCAGTTGCCCGCCCATACTGTATATTTGATCTGTGACACTCCTCCCAGTCTAGTGTCATTAGTTCACTCAATCTAATAGAGGATATTTGTGAAGGCCAACCCACTCAGATTCTTAATGTTGAATTAACTTCTCTTCCAGCTTTCTCCATTTCCACTTTACTAAAAAAAAAATTCTAAGCTTGCTTATTCCTCCTTTCTTGTGGGAGGTCAGATACGGATTTGCTGTGTCCAGGACTGTTTGAGCTCATATGCCCCCCCCCACTTAACTGGGGTTAAGCTATTCCTGGCGCCATAAAGTCTGTTTTCTATATTTCCCTTGCAACTAGCCAGCATTTTAGTTTTAGCACTCATCTGTTTCTTTGATCTCAGCACTTGTTCAGAACTCATTGTAAGCACTAAATAAGGTACAAATTACTACAGCACTCAACTTTCCTCACTTGTCTAGAGGAAAACAGTTTTTAGTACTTAATAAATAAGCACCTATTCAGGCATGTCTAAAGGTCAGCTCCCAGTGTTTTCTCCTGTCTACCTGATGAATCTGGGCATCTTGGGACAATGCAGCAATTGCCTCATGTACACAGACAACCCTCTCCTCCTACCACCCAACACTATGACCTGTGAGAGATGCACTTATATAGCCAAACTGGAAGCAAAGCTCTCTTTACCAAAGACTGGCCTAGACAGTCAAGAGGAGAAGGTAAACACTTGCACCATACCACACTCATCACATAGTCCCTCAAAACCTACACCACCAAAACACACACACAGAACCACAAAACACACACCTACATTCACGGAGGCTCTCAGTACTAATCTGCCCAAACAACAGAGACCTCCAAAGCAGAAATGCAAGCAACCTCCACCCCCAACACAACCCAAATGACACATAGCCCACATACTCAGTGTGCCACTCAACTACAGCCCATAAGGCATAACGTACCCAACACTCTAGTCATAGGTGACTCTATAGTCAGGCACACTGATGTTCCACTCACCAGGCTAAACAAGGAAAAAGTTACTGTCAGCTGCCTGTCAGGTGCCAGGATCCACCACATAATGCACACACTCAGGTCACTCCACAACAAGTACAAATATGACTCTGTCATTGTCCATGTTGGTGTGAATGACCTGAGACGTACCTCCCTGGACTACATGAAAAGAGACATGGAGGAGCTCTCTGATCTTGTAGCCCAGGCCAGTATGACCCTAGCCCTGAGTAGCATCCTGCCATCACCCAGAATGACACCACAGTACAAGGACAAAATGATTGACTTTAACAATTGGCTAAGCTTCTGGTGTCATTCTAAGGGAATCCAGTATCTGTCTGCCTGGGATGACATGATCGACAGACCACACTGCTTTGCCAGAGATGGCCTGCACCTGTCGCCCTTGGGATTCTGGATACTGGCAAAGGCTCTTGCCACCCCTATAGTGCCTTTTTTAGGCAAGGTTCAAATGACAAATTCACCACCGTAACAGGTACAAGCAAGCAAAATCTGAGGGTAATGCTACTCAATGCTAGAAGTCTAAACCTCAAAATGCACTCCTCAAAATGCACTCACTCAAGGCACTCCTTAAAATGGAGAACATTGACATCTGTGCAGTGACAGAGACCTGGTTCAAAGCTCCAGAGAGCACCCCTGCATTACCAGGCTATAATTCATACCACACCTTTCGCCACCAAACCCGGACCGAAACACTAAAGGTGGAGGCGTGTCCATATTCATTAAGGATATCCACACCTCCAAGCTAGTTGCTCAGCATAATGCATCCGAGATTATCCAAGTTCAACTAACTCTGGGCAAAACCGCAATCCAGATTGTAGCTTGCTACAGACCCCCCACCATGCCCCAGGATTCCCACTCCTCTTTTCTTGATACACTGGAAAATATTAAGGTACAACCCAACACTCTAATAATGGGTGATTTCAACTACCCTACCATTAACTGGGAAAACTACTCATGTACCAACTCTTTTGCTCAACGTTTTCTGGAAATCATCAATTCCAACACTTTGGATCAACTTATCCACACCCCCACCAGAGGCAGCAATATCCTAGACCTGGTCATCACCAACATGGGTGACCAGTTTTCCACACCAGAGGTCAGCTCCTCATTGGTCAGATCTTTCCACAAGCTAATCACCCTAGACATCCACATCCCACTCCCACCCCCCCATTAGGAAAACACCCGTAAAAAATTTCTCCAAAGCCAACTTCACGCTTCTTAAGACAGAAGTGGCAAACTTCATGCACCCATGCAGATGGACAATAGAGGTACGACTGCTGAATCCTACACAAATGCACTTTGTAAACACTTACACGAGTGCATGGATCATGCTATCCCTAACAGAACCAAGATGCTATCCTCCAAAAAAGGAAGCCAATCTGGTGGTCTTCTGCCATAAACAAACTCTACAACAGAAGAAAGAAACTGTTGCAAAAGAGTAAAATCCCATGATTGGAGGAACTCCTTGTCAGCCTCAGTAAGAAGCTGAGATCCCTCATAAAATCCTCCAAAGCTAGTTATGAAAACAAAATTGCCACTGATTCTAAAGACAACCACAAAGCATTCTATAGCTATGTCAAAAATCTCAATGGCAACACTCAGATCTGCTCTGAGTTACAGCACAATGACACTAAATATACAGAACCAACTGATATTGCCAACATCCTGGCAGATAGGTTCAGTGCTAACTTTACCCCCCCTCACCCCTAAAGGGCCCATCTTTATACCGGAAGAATGCAAAGTTCCTGTAATCACGGCTGCACAGGTAAAAACTTCACTCTCCAAAGCCAAGAACACAGCATCCATGGGACCTGACAACATCCCAGGCTGCCTTCTACATGAACTACAGAATGAACTGGCACCCCACCTAAGTACCATGTTCAATCATAGCCTCACCTCAGGCTTTGTGCCTATTGAATGGCGCACCACAACAGTTATCCCACTCCACAAAATGGGGCCACAACAGACCCTGGGAACTACCGCCCCATTAGCCTGATGAGCCTTGTCTGCAAGGCCATGGAACGTATCATCATGGAACTCATAAACAAAGACATTGGAGATCTCCAAACCCTGGACCCCACACAGTTTAGGTTTGTAAAAGGAAGATCATGTCTCCTAAACCTGATAGACTTCTTTGAAGTAGTCACCAAAGCCATAGATGAGGGTAAGGTGGTTCACACAGCCTATCTAGATCTCACCAAGGCATTTGACACCATCCCCACTCTGGAATTATAGATAAACTCACTAAACTAGGTATAAATCCCTATGTCACAAGATGGGTTGCCAACTGGCTTACTGAAAGAACCCACACTGTGAAAGTAGCAGACTCCAAATCAGACTTCAGACCAGTGACAAGTGGAGTACCACAGGGTTCAGTCCTGGGTCCTCTCCTGTTTGGTATCTACTTCTCTGAAGTACAGGCTAACACAGAAGGTCTTTGGCTAACTAAATTCGCAGATGACTGCAAACTAGGAGCCATAATTGAAACTCCTAACGATGTGGACATCCTACAAAAGGGCCTCACTGAGACAGATGCCTGGTGTCAAAGACATGGTCTCAAGCTCAATGCCAAAAGTGCATTGTCATCCCCTTTGGTAAAAATTCTGTACCCATGAACTACCACATAGGCGGTAGTCTACTTAACACCGAAAGTGTGATAAGAGACCTTGGGACACAGGTGGACAGTAGTCTCTCCTTTGATAATCACATCGCCAAAGTGGTCAGGAAATCCTTCTACATGGCACACAACATCACAAAAGGTTTCTCATCCAGAAAAAAAGAGTTTGTTACCCTCTACTCATCACTCATTAGAATAGAGTACAGCACCCCTTTTGGTATGTACCTCACAAGACATCTACAACAACTGGAAAGGCCACAAAAATACCTCACAAAGAGGATTACTGGCCTCAAACAGATGCCTTACGCAGACCGTCTCAAAAAACTCCAGCTTTACTCCGTCGCATATCACCTACTCAGAGGCGATCTCTGCCTAACATACAAAGCTATGTCAAACCCAGAGCTGTTGGACATGCTCCACTTAAAGAAATCCCAATCCCTCCGAGCTACATGCTCTAGGGACCTAAACCTTGTCACCACAATAAACAGAACATGCTGGAGGGATAGATTTCTGTCCCAGAGACTTCCCATACTCTGGAACAGACTACCTATCTATGTCAAACAGAGCTCCTCATTAGCACTCTTCAAGAAAAATCTTGATGATTGGATGGGTAATAGGAAATTCACCCTAGGGATCACTTCTGTGGTTCTGCTTGACAGGGGCACAGGAAAATAATTTTCTTGGGTGGCGAAAGCCAGGGTACATTTTTGGCTAGGATTGTATAGGCCCTAGGGCCAATAGCCTAGTACCTACCTATGAACCTATAAAGGAGATTTGTGCTCCACTCCAAATCATGACATTAATGGCAGTTTTCTGTGCCTGCAAATAAATATCTAAGTAAACATCTAAAAAGAAGCATATTGAAGGGTCTGCTCATAAAAGCACAAAAAAGGCTAGGTTCTCTGATGCTAAGAATGAGGTGTTTATCCAGGGCCTCCATCTCCACATCTGATGACTCTTTGGCTTGAATGCAGCCAACCAGGCATACTGCCACTGTGCCTAGAAATACATGGAGGTGGATATAAATGCAGCTGGTGGTCAGGACCATTCATATGCAATGGGCTGATGTAGGATTAAGTAATGCTATACAATATTAGGCTGCACTCCAGGCTATGGATGATTGGTTGATGAACAGAGGTCTGTTAATCAAGCCACATATACCAGAAACAGAGGAGTGTATACACCCAGATGTAGATATCCCTGGGATCATGGCAATTGTCGCAGTGGGACACCGGTGATGGACATTGATCATGATTACTCAGCATGCCAACATCCATCCAGGGGCATGGTACAACCAGTGTTACTCTTGCAGAGCCAACACCAGTGGGCAGGTACATGGCCATGAGTGTTGCCTCTACTGGGAGTAGCACTGGCAGAGGCAAAACTTTGGGTATGTGCATGCGTAGAATGTTTCACCTCCTACAATGCAAGCGCTGGACTTGTTATCAAGATCAGCATGTAGTGCTGCACCTACTGCTGAAACTATGTCCTACAAGACAGTCATACCACTACTGGCCACAGTACATCACACACACCTACATACATATGTCTTCTGACACAGTAATCCTTTGGAGCTCTTTTCTTGTGATGTCCACTTCTTCCTTAATCCCAGTCCATGCAAATACCGGCACTCTTTCTCTTACACTTTCCCCACAAACACATATCTTTCCTATGAAAGACATCCACACATAAATTTCCTCCCCAACTATGCAGATGATGATACAGTGGCCTGCTCTTTGTATATTGTTACTTGGGTTGCCTATGTCTGATACAAGTATGGCCAGACTGTAAATAGGCATGCACAGCATGGTGTTTGATTAGAATACATTAGTTTCACTGTAGTATATCCAGAGTCAGATCTAACACTAGGTGACCTAGGCAGCGGCCCAAGGCCTTTGATGGCTGGAGGGGCCAATGTTGGCTTGGGGCACCCAGCTTTTCTACAAAAGTAAAATAAAAAAAATCCCTTGCAGGATCTGTAACCACAACAAGTATTAGTACCTCATGGGAGAATTTCCTTTCTGTGAGCCCTAGAAACCTAACATCACAAAACGTGATATTTAGAAACTGTCAACATCTAAACCTGTATGCAGATCTACAGAGCACCAGGAATCAGAACTTCACAGGCGTGTGTGTGTGTGTGTGTGTGTGTGTGTGTGTGTGTGTGTGTGTGTGTGTGTGTGTGTGTGTGTGTGTTTGAAATGCCCCAGTTAGGAGCACTATCTTGTTAAGTGAATCTGCTCAGAGTCAAACCCTGAAACTTACTAACTGAGAGCAGGCAAATGCCTTTAATCTCAGTCACAGAGTTTCAAAAGTGTGTTGTTCAAGGTCAGTGGTGCAACAGGTAGCACACTTGTTTTTTGTGCCAAAGATTGTAGGTTCTCTTCCCAGAACAGGTGGATTGATTGCTGACACTACTGTGTAGCATAAGGGGTTGAGGGTGCTGCACTATTGAGTGCATCCTCCTTGGATGAGATACCTAATAACTATGAACCTGTTGTTAATTTGCTAGTCATTTTGATGGCAATATTACCAGTGCACCATTTTTTTAATGTAACATAGGCAATTTATTCTTAAAAGGGCAGGAGACTGACCATATTGACTGATATTGGAGGATTGTAATGACAGAATTTTGAGTGGCGCTTTATGGTTGAAATGTTTTGAGATAGGTTGTTTTGTCATTATTGCTTCATACATTTTCTTTCATTGCTTA